>NC_135501.1:164946677-165116834 GCF_052857255.1 Amblyomma americanum | reverse complement strand
CTTTAAGCGATTTTCATAAAACACTATGACCCATAATTCCTGAAGCACTATCTCTACACTGAAGACCTACTGCCAATACTGGTCTCTGTATAGCATTCTTTTACATTAATTGCAACAGAAGACTTCGACGAATTGTGCCACATATCAGCACTGACTCGCTACGAGCTGTTGAGAATGGCACCACCATAAAATGCACATTCTGTGTTCCTTACACGGGGATCCCAAAAAGAGAACATTGCAGCATTTATTCTTTTAACCCGCTATTGAACAAGAGGTGCAAAATACCCTGCGTGAAGCCTGGTACGTACGCCGATACTCAAACGGGCAGAAGTCATGAAACCCTACCAGGTAGACTGCAAACCAGTTCAGCACAGTTTTCCGCCCGTAACATTAAGCACAAAGACGAAAGAAACATCACACTCATACACCAGCGCGAGCTCTAGAAACAAGCCGGTTGCAGCGCTTCCATGCCGAACGCATTAACCAGAAAAAAACTAAAAACAGAACTAATGGCTCCACTGCGCCGTTTCTAAAGCAGACGTGAGCTTGATGCAACATGCGCACTAATCTCACGTTGAAATACCGTCTCAAATTCACTTAGTTTTCCCTTCAAGTGCAGCCCGAACAGCGCAGTAGAGAAATGGTTCTTGCATGTAGGTACTCTACCTAAGGCTGCTAGAAATATCAACGAAAGCAGCGAACGCGCCCAAAGGAGGAACTATATCAATGAAACAATTGTCTTCATCAATAGTTGCAGCCAAAATAACACAGAGCAGGCTGAATTGCATTCGTTTGCGCAAATAAGCGCCGAGGTACATTGGCGTTTTCGTGAAGTATAGCAGTCTTAGATCAGAAACGCATACCCTGCCTCTCGCACAAATACTATTGGAGGAAGTTGTGCACGCGTGAGCTTGGTTCATGAACGAGCCTGTTGGAACGAAATATAAGCCATTAATTGTCGAGGTGACCTTTACCCAGCTTTCGGAATTATGTGCCCGCAGGCCAGCGGCGACGGCCAACGGCTTGGATAACAGGTATGGGGCGAATCATAAATGTGCAATGTAAAGGGATACGGGATGCAGCTCGTAGGTTCTTCGCGGCGTTTCTACAAGCTGACCATTCGCGCCGACAACGACTTTAATTCAACCATCACACTATGAGCATTTCTCCAGCGTCGCTTGACTACAACTTTGACAAACGTCCGTGCTCCAGTCTATAGCGTTACAAGACATCGTAAGTAAAAACGTCGCTGTTGGACAACCCGCACTGAGCGAGCGTCTACACGCAACAAACAATGCACACCTCTCAATTAACAGCGCTCCACAGTCCGGACAAGCGACAACACAAAGACTTTTTAAAAAATTAGAGATCGCTGCGGCTATCCGCACTGGAAGAATGCGAAAGTGTTGACGCCTCCTCGACACTGGTCGCCTCTCAAATTAGGCGCCATGGTTTGATGGATCGGTTATCGATTAACTCTAAATAAACCCTCGTTTCATCCCGGCAACCATTCCGAGTTTTCAAATTTTCCGCCACGCTTCGTTCCCGCCCACTCACTATATGCCCGTCCAGTCTATATACCCGTCCAATGGCCATTTGGCCGCCCTGTATCTGCAGAAGTGATATGGGAGAAGAAACGAGAAGTTCGCTCACCAAATTCAGACGCGGTAGATGACTGGGCTTTTCTGGGTACTTGTAGCCATATGTTGTCGAGTAGTTTGGAAGGTTTTTCATTCTCAACGACACCAAGAACGTCAGACACAGACGAAATGCACCTACAGGCCTTCAAGAAGCGCCAACGATGCATTTGGAGGCGACGACAGATCATTTTGAAACCACAAGCGTTGCACACAGAACACACACTTCCGAATGGATTCTTGTAAAATGATTTTCAAAGTGGCTTGTCGCTGCTTGATGTTCTTCTGGGGGCGATACTTGTCCTTTGTGGTTGCTCCAGTTCGTGAGCTTCCTGTTGTTGAGCACATCTTAGAGTAGCACGTTTCAGTCATCGTGCTTTTGCTATCTTTTGCCGAGGAGTTCCAGGAGATTGGGGATCTTCTGCTGTTCCTTCTGCTGCGAAGTACGTTTCAAACGCATAGCTTCAGCATCGGAAGAATGCGAAAGCGTTGACGCCTCCTCAACACTGGTCGCCTTTCAAATTTGGCGCCATGGTTGTTTTCTCGTTCACTTGATTGATTGGTTATCAATTAACTCTGATTACACCCTCGTTTCACCCCGCAACCATTCGAGTTTTCAAAGCACGTTCCAAACGCTTTCAAAGCAGTCGTTTCAGACTTTCAAATTTGGGCTCCTTTACATTGGCTCCGCCCACAGTTCCAGCCACGTGGTCCCACAATCCGGTATTTCAAATTTGGCGCCACTTTTCCTCTGGCCCCGCACCACATTATGGATATTTTTGGCTCTAATTAATTAACTAGTCATAAGATTTCGATTTTTTTCCGGGCAGCATCCCCACATCATCCTTTTTCGATTACAACCACTCGCTTGACGTTACCTCTTCTCAGTTGCCCACAACTGAAATGAATGAAATTGGTTTTGGGGGGAAAGGAAGTGGCGCAGTATCTGTCTCACATATCGTTGGACACCCGAACCGCGCCGTAAGGGAAGGATAAAGGAGGGAGTGAAAGAAGAAAGGAAGAACGAGGTGCCGTAGTGAAGGGCTCCCGAATAATTTCGACCACCTGGGGATCTTTAACCTGCTGTACTGACATCGCCCAGCACACGGGCGCCTTAGCGTTTTTCCTCCATAAAAACGCAGCCGCCGCGGTCGGGTTCGAACCCGGGAACTCCGGATCAGTAGTCGAGCGCCCTAACCACTGAGCCACCGCGGCGGGTCTTCATTTGGCTCCTGTCTCGATTTCGGGGCCCGGCCAACGAGCGGGCTGCACGAATGGCGCAATGTGGGAACAAGCGTGCAGCCGGTCCGTTCCATCGGGTATACCTCCCATCAGCGTCGCGCACTGACTACGACGTTGCGGCCGCATAGCCGGCAGCACACAGAGCAGGTACGGACCGCACCCTACCTTGCAACAACGGTGGCGGAGAAAGGTGATGGGGGAAAAAACGAGCGAGGGAGAGAACCTCGAAGACAGGGAAGGAGGGTCAACTATGCGGTGCAAGGCGTTGCTCGGAGGGCGGTGTCGGAGGGCGGCGTCTGACCCACCCGCGAATATCGCCCGGCGAACTGTTTCACTGGAGAGGGTCCGGAATTCGAACCGAGCGAAGCTTTCGCTTGTATGTCCAGGCTTGTATGTAGTCACAGTTGTATGTAGTCACAGTATGTGTTGTATGTAGGTGTGTATGTTGTTGTATGTAGGTATGTCGTCACAGTTAAGCCGCAGCCATTTTTTTTTGCTTGTGTTGTGTTTAGAAAACGTGGCACGGGCGACATCAGCGCGTCATCGGCTCCGAAGCAGCAGGTGTATGAGAAGGAACAAAAACATACTGGCTTCGTGATTGTTGCGTCTCAGAACTTTTTCACGTGAATGCAAACTGCAAAGATATAAATGGCAGATGTTAACCGCGCAGAGGACCATGCTCTTCGAGACTCGCCTAACGGTGTTCCTAAGAGATGGGCGCATGCTTGAACTCTCACACTCGTCTTTCCCCTTTATTTTCAGGGTGTTTTAAAGAAAAATGTGGATTCGCTGATGAAATGTTTCTGAATTAAGCGCGTTGGACAGTAAGGATCGAAAGATGGAATGGAATTGCCTCGAGCGATTCCTTTAGGGAGAGCGTGTTCGTTTGATGCAGTACGGTTAGAGGGGACCCTTACTTCAGGAATGGCTGCCTTCCTTGGTTTACCTGTTAGCATTGCATATTATTGGATTGTATTCGCAACATACGTCACGGTATAAAGAAAAGAGCTTTTTCAAGGCCTCTAGAAACAATACATAGGAGGGCGTAACATTCTCCTCACACAATATTTTTTTTTAAATTCCGAAATAGCGAAGGAGGTAGAAGACTCTAGCCATAGTTGCAGGCACCCGATGCAGTTCTCCTCAGCATGCAGTGCAAAAAGAAATTGACATTGCTCTGGACTTAGTCGAAAGGCAGTGTATAGATTGTCAGATAAAAAGAAATTGGGATTGTAGAGAAAAAGAAATTAAGGCTGTTATAGACATATATAGACCATCTATAGACGAAAGGAAATTAGGACGGTTAAATAGTTTAGTCAATTGATACACTGTCCAAAGACAAAGAAAAATTATGGCTGTTATAGACTTTGGTCTATAAATAGTCTATAGACTGTCTTAGGTGGAAGGAAATTAAGGCCTTTTAGACCTTAGTCCATAGATAGTCTATAGACCACCTATAGACAAAGGAATATTAAGGGTGCCATAGACTAGTCTATAGATGGTCTATAGACTGCCTACAGATGAAAATAAGTTAAGGTAGTTATAGACTTGTCTATAAACAGTCTATAGACTTGTCAACAAATAGTCTATGGACTGCCTACAGACGAAATGAAATTAAGGCGTTACACCTTTCGTCAAATGTAAAGAGCCCATGGGGTGTCACTATGGACCGTGCCATGTGACTTGTTACGCGTGGCCAGCGTCCAATATCTTCCGAAAGTGAGAATTACTTCCGTTCTATTACTTTCGAAACTTTACACTGTCATAGATGTTTTACAAGAGCCCCACTACTCGGCTTGGAAGAAAATCTCTCTGGCCCTAAATTTCTGACAAAGGATGTATTTGTTGCAACGTTATAGGTACAGTACATGGTTTATGGGGGTTTAACATCCCAAAGCGACTCAGGCTATGAAGGACGCCGTAGTGAAGGGCCCCGTAAGTTTCGACCACCTGGGGTTCTTTATAACGTGCACTGACATCGCGCAGTACACGGGCCTCTAGCGTTTCGCCTCCATCGAAACTCGACCTCCGCGGCCGGGATCGAACCCGCGTCTTTCGGGTCAGCAGCCGAGCGCCATCACCACTGAGCTACCGCGGCGGCCGTTGTTACAACGTTATAGTTGCGGCGTCGTAAACCTCCTGAACTCATTGCAGATGCTTTCCTGTGGCACATTAGACAAGCTCATTCGTTTGCTATATACGTGCACAAAATACTGCCCGACTTCTGCCATAAACGTAGTACACCAGTATGACTCGTGAGAGCCCTGCTGTTAGGCAACTAGCCGGGCCGCTGCCGTAGTAGACCCAGTTGTTGTTCTCCCCGAATACTTCAAACCTTCTTTTAAAAATGTAAATACAAAATAAAAAACACTCTACGTATGAAAGCGCCCACAAAGAATCGAGTAAAGCCGACCGTCTGCGAGTCCTTTATGGAAGAATCGCTCTCTTCAGAACCACGTGACCGTTCGTCACACTTCCGTGGCCTTCGGTACACAAAAGGCAGTCGCTTTTTTCGGCTGCTCTGCGCGTTCTGTACCAGTTGAAACGCTGACGCAATACATAAAAGGATGAAGAAATAACGAAAAGCTAGGAACGAAATCTTCCTCGCTTTTCATTACTTCTTTGTGTACCAACAACGAAAACTTTCCCAAGGAAGCATTGATAACTGTGAGCTTTTGAGCAGTCCGAGTCATCACTGTGGCGCGGTTTCGAGCCGGAGAATCGGAAGACACCCGCTGCGTTAACCGGCGCAGTGCATGGCGTGCTTTTACACAATGCGTCCCGTCCAGCGGCTCGCGTAAGCTTACGCGCTCCGCTCAGGTGTGGCCGGCGGCGGAGCAGCTCACCTCTCCTGCTATTCGCTCCTGCTACTCTCAACCCACACACACGGCGCTTGCTTTGAATCGCCTTTCGGGAGTCCCCTCCCCGCTGTGGCCAGAGCCGGCGGAAAGGGGAAAAAGGCTTGCGCGGGAAAGAAATAATTGCGGCAATCTGTCCGCTGCTTCCCTCCGACCTTCGCTTTGCCACTGCGGGCAGTTTTATTTTTATTTTCTTTTCCCGCGCCCCTTTTTCGGTTCCGTAGACCAGGTGCCTCGTAAATAACGCGTTTGCTGCGCCGGCCCACGGGCTGCTGAAAGGGAAGAAAAGGGCGACCGTTCTCTTTTTTTATTGTTGCTGTTTATTGTGTGCTATTTTTATATTATCCGGCGTTTTGTTTACTAGCCTCCTTTCTTTTCTTGATTTTTTTTTAGAAACATAGAAATAATGTTAGACAGTACGTGCGTAGAGCTAAAAAAAAAGGAAATGCATGCACATAAGAAAGCACAAGTTGGCCCCACTACTCAAGACTGCAAGATCTCGCGTTAGAAAATACTGCCGCGAATATTTGCAGTGTTTGTTCGTTCTTCAAATCTGCCGCCACACCGCTTTATCGCTTTGTTTGCGACGCAAGGCGCGACTAGATTTATCTCGATTGATCGCAGCCAGGCAGAGCTGATTCTGCGTTGTTCCGGAATGTTCTAGTAACTTTGCAGGCTTTATCTCGAAAGCTCGCTATCAGCTTTAAATTGAGCACGGCCGACAGCGGCGGGCATTCTGTTCGACGACCGCCGAGTGATTCAGTCCATTTCAGGTGCAAGTCAGCCCAATAAACCGCTCCTTCGACTGCCGTCACCACTACGTGACAATATAATAAATACCTGCATGATCACATTAGCGGTGCAATAAAGGCAGCTAAAAGGAAACAAACTCAAGAGGACAAGGATTAAGCAAAATAAGAAAACAAAATTTGGAAAGTTACGTGAGAGTCTTAGCGTATTGTGTGAAAATTGCACAATACGATAACACTTCCCAAAACATTAAATCACAAAGGTGAGAACAATCAGGAAGCAGACATACATGATTGCCGAACCGTATAGTAATGTAGTAATGCTGTTTATTAACACGGATAACATTTTATGTTTAAAAACAAATAATGGTTCACACTGTTTGCCACTTGTAGGCAGGTTACTAAAAATAATAACCCGGCATTGATACGAACGATTGGTAGTAAAAAACGTTATTTCTGTGGACAGAGTTGCGTATTGCTTTGAAGAGCAGAGCTGCAAGATCAGTAGTAACAATGAAGCGAGACCCTCCTCGGTGGCTCAGTGGTTAGGGCGCTCGGCTACTGATCCGGAGTTCCCGGGTTCGAACCCGACCGCGGCGGCTGCGTTTTTATGGAGGAAAAACGCTAAGGCGCCCGTGTGCTGTGCGATGTCAGTGCACGTTAAAGATCCCCAGGTGGTCGAAATTATTCCGGAGCCCTCCACTACGGCACCTCTTCTTCCTTTCTTCTTTCACTCCCTCCTTTATCCCTTCCCTTACGGCGCGGTTCAGGTGTCCAACGATATGCGAGACAGATACTGCGTCATTTCCTTTCCCCGAAAAACCAATTATTAACAATGAAGCGAATAACAATATGGTAACACTAAGTTATTACGCAAACAGCCTTGCTCTAAATGTGCTGAAATATATTTAGTTGAGGCGAGTAGGTGTTTCCCCACAATGTGATGCAGTAACTGAAGTGACTATGAATTAATGCGTAGCACAGGGAAAACGAAGCTCCTGAATTAAAAAAAAAAGAAACCTTTTAGAAAAGTTCCGATGTCGAAAGTACCATTTTCTTTCATATAAGAACTCTTATGAAGTAAATTTAAAGTAAACACAAAGAAATAAATACCCCCCCCCCCACCCTACCCCCCAACAAAAAACTATATTGCGTCGTCTTTTTATAATGACGCAGTCTTATGCTCTTGCTTAGTATGCAGCCATGCAGGAGTTTTCCAAGCTATGCATTATGCCAGCAGCGAGTACCTTTTTGCCTTGCTTCGTAAAGCGTGCATTGTCAGGCGACGTCTCCATCCGGAACATAACGCATTGTTCATTGTAGTGTTCCAAACACTGACACCACACACTGTTCGCCGCCGGACGAACCCTGCAACCCATCAATTTCTGCAACCGCGCATCTGCAACATGGCTTAAATTCTAACTCGTTTCAGGTCTTTGTTGCAGCCTCGTACACTTTCCGGACTGCTGAGCCTCGCCCTGTGCAATATTAGGCTCTATAGAAACTCCTCGTCTTGACGGACCCAGCTAATTAGTCAAAGCGCATTTGTATGGAGCGGCGACAGCTGTCTTTCAGCAAGTAACCCCTAACATGTCTTCTCCGAATACATTAACCAAACATTCTTCGCTCCCCGTTCAAACTGCTCTCGGGTCTCGTTGGGTCAGTCGTTGGGCAGCGCGCTGGGTACGAAGGACAAGCGAGAGAGTTGCACGGAGACATTTCTGCAACCCTACCCCACGCTTGCCTGTCCGCACTATCTCCATTTTTTTCTCGCAGTTCCCTTTTGTCACCGATCTCGGACGCCATCTCCCGCCGCGATGGGCGCTGACATGTGAAGAAAGTTTTGAAAAATGGGGTGGAAAAAGCGTGCTGGCGATAACATCGCAGAGGATCGAGGGAGAGCGCGGGAGGTGCGGTCAAAGCGCGAGTGAGCAGTAGAAGGGAGACACTGACTGGTGTCTAACGAGACAGGTTGGGGCAAGGAAGATCCCATACGACTGTTCACAAAGAGCCGAGGTTATTACGCATTCCACGAACACATTAGCGCAGGCAGGCAGAAAATTCTTTTGCTTTTAGAATCTCAGGTGGTCATTTTTATTGCTGCGGAGAATACAACGTTCGGTTCTCCCCGAACGGGCGCATAGCTGAAGGTTATGGGTCTTTTTATGGTTTCACTGCACGTGTGCAGGTATTGGGTGGGCTGAGACATGCCTTAGTGGTGGGTTCCGCAATTATTTCGACGATTTGTGGTTGCTAACTCAACTACGTGGCAGAAACGTGGAGGCTAACGAAAAGGGTTCAGCTCAAGTTAAGGACAACGCAGCGCGCCATGGAAAGAAAAATGATATGTGTAACGTTAAGAGACCGGAAGCAGGCAGAGTGGGTGAGGGAACAAACGCGGCTTAATGACATCCTAGTCTAAATCAAGAGCCAGAAATGGGCTTGGGCAGGGCATGTGACGCGAAGGCAGGATAACCGCTGGCCCTTAAGGGTAACTGAGTGGATTCCAAGAGAATGCAAGCGTAGCAGGGGGCGACAGAAGGTTAGGTGGGCGGATGAGACTAAGAAGTTTGCGGGCATAGATATGGTGGGCGCAGCTGGCAAAGGACAGGATTAATTGGAGAGACATGGGAGAGGCCTTTGCCCTACAGTGGGCGTAGTCAGGCTGATGATGATGATGAAGACGAACGGGCACTGGCACTGCTCAGCACTTGGCCTTTTCCGCACTTCCCTCCAATTGATGTGCACCCTCCGCGGCCTGTTTTCCATCCCGCGACCTTGGGCTTAGCAGCTGAACGCCAGTATTCTACTTCTGTACCACCATAGCTATACTACAGAAGATTCAAAGTTCGTTTAACATTCCTTTTCTTCACGCAACTTTCATTTGGTGACCATACGGAGCACCTTCGGGTGATGGACAAGTTCTGCCTCCCTAGTCAAAATTGAGCGTGCATGCTGATGCTTATGAGCCACAATGATACACTCTTTATTTTAACAATGTCACGCTGGACTGAACTGTATTTGCGTAAGATGCGCAATATGGCGAATAGACACACCAAAATTAGCTTGCGTTTTCAAGAAACAAGGACACCTTTCTCGCATGCAGGAGGTTTAAGTATCGTTGAAGTCCCCCGTCAGAGTCCTGTCGACCCGGGAGTGAGACGCGGAGTGGGTGAAAGAGGATCTCGCCTGTCGGCGGAGACGGCGGCCGGACTCGCTCAGACACGGGTCTCGAGCCACGTGCCGAGGTCACAGCACAGCCCCTGCGCGTGGCCTTCCTTCCACCCCTTCTTACCGCCCCCCCCCCCCCCCCTTCAGCCCACACTCCGAGCACCTCACAGCCGACTCACGTGCCCCGCACATGTCGACGGTGCTACGACGCGTCGCTCCGGGCCCTCTCGTTTTCTGCTATACTTTTTAACTTTGCTCTCGTCTGCTTTTTTCTGCCCGCACACCGGCGACGCGCGTCTGCGTGCGGTAGAGGCTCGGACAGTGCGTCCTCACAAACGTGCGTCCGACCGTGTGTGCTCGTGTGTGTGCGTTTGTGTCCGGTGATTTGGCGTAGCACCGGGAGCAGTTGCGCAGGACAGAGGGGCGGAGGCGGGGGGCTCCTCAACTCCCCCGCTTCTCCATCTGCCCCCCCCCCCCCCCCCCCCGCTCTTTCATACTATTTTTTTCTTCTTGCTCTTGACCCCTTTGCCCCTGCGAGTGCTCTCTCCCGGTGCTGCTCCTCGGTTGCAACCCATCCGTCGCGCCGCCGGTGCTCCGACGACCTCCCGTCGTGATGGGTCCGAAAGCGAAGCGCCCGTTTTCTTTCTTCATTTGTTCCCTCTCGCGTGGGTTCGGGTTTCGCGCCACCGACGCTGCGGCTCCAAGCGCATTCGTAGGAAACGAGAAAAAGAAAGAATACGCGAAAGAAACGCGGACGAGCCTCGGAAAGATGGACACCACCTGCGTTCTGCCCTCACCCCTTGGTCACCCAAAGAAAGAAAGAAAGAGAGAAAGAAAGAAAGAAAGAAAGAAAGAAAGAAAGAAAGAAAGAAAGAAAGAAAGAAAGAAAGAAAGAAAGCGAGACGGCGCTTTTTACTCCTGTCCGTTTCCTGCAAACATCCCCTTGCGCCCCGAACGGCTCTTTCTGTGAAGTTCTAGCCGCCGCCGTTTGGGGGCAGCACGCGCATTTACGCAACGGAAGGCATAGCCGGAGAGAAAGTGGAACGAAGTTGTTCCTCTAGCGGAGCGTGCCGGATGTTGCAGTTGTAACACGAACCACGCGGGCGCGCGTGGCCAGCTCAGGCTGCATGCAACATGCGGTCTCGCACGTGGTGGCGCGTGCCGCAGTTAGTGCCCCTTCGTTAATGGTAACTGCGCTCGCCCGACACCGCGGGTTCGCTGCTGAAGACGTGCACGTTATGACGACGCTGTGTCCGGTCCTGGCAACGTTTGTGGACGCTTATAGGAGTGAGCATAATATTATTGGTAACACAGTTTAGGTGGTGATAACAAACAATTGTAAAGACTATTGCGATTCTCTTTAACGCGAAATTTGAGCGCAGCTCTCTCGGCGTCTCAGGCTCTCTAGGTTCATTGTGTTCCTTTGCTGGGTCATCGGCACGTCTGGCGACGATATTAGTTCGATAGTAGTATTTGTTGATGAAGAACATGACATGCAATGCACACCGCGCGAGAATGCATATTCTCCGATTGCAGCATTAGTTGAAGAAGACGATGTGCAATGCAGAGCGCGATAGTGAGTTGCAATTTAATAATAGGAGGCGTGTTCGTCTGCGGCGTTAGCATAGTGCTCTCATGCAGTGGCCAGGGAAGCTGGTCTGTTCGCGGCGCCGAGGGTTCGGATCTCAGTCGCGGGAAAGTTTATTTATTTACTTATTCGTTTTTATTTATTTATGGTTTGGCTCGGTTACAGCGGCAACGAGGCTCAACCCATGAACGGGGCCTTAAAAGCCGCGCGCTAAAAAAAAAAGAACTCTACAGGAGGACCCTGTATCGGGGCCACCAGTTCTGTCGTAACAGCAGGCATCTTTTGTACAGCTTTGCACCTGAAGACATAAGTGCGAAGCCGAGGCTCCCGCAAATTCTTCGCTTACACCAGAAATGGCGCGAAGCGTACCATGCAAAGTTGAACACTGGCGAATGCTGGAATTATTGTCCTCGCAGAACCCAGAACTGACCGATGGCCTGTGCCGTTCTTCGCATTTGTGGTGCGCGTACTTACAACGGCCATCAAACGTTCAGGAACGCGACTTTGGGCTTGGAATTTTTAGCCGCTTGGTTTTATGCTTGTGTGGGGTTTAACGGCCCAAAGCGACTCCCTCTATTAGGGAGGTTTTCGTCGCATCAGAGTTCCAAGAAGCACTGCTTGAGGCTTGATTATCGCGGCATCTCTTCGCCCTAATAGTCTGTTCGTTTCTTCCCACGCATATATGTCCTTCGTTTACCCATACCCTGATATATTTGTATTCTGACAGACTGGCAAACACACATGATTATCAAAGGGTGCCCACGAAGCCCGTGTCTCTAAGAACTGATAATGCTTTTGTCTCGCGCGCATGCTAGGCCAACAACCAGGCAGACCTCTCCTGTAATCATTAAAGTCTCTGTCGCTTTTTCTGCCAGTCTGGATATCTCACGGCTTTGCATTGTAAGCATCTGTTCAATGCAATCGTTGCAGATCATCAGACCTGACTTAATTGCGCTAGCAGTGCAGCCTAGAGCGTTCCTTCGTCTCCACAGGAATTAAACTCTTGAATTAACCAAACCGCTACCTATAAGTGGCACCACGCTGGGGCAACTACAAGGAACAAAAGCGCACGTCCGAAGGGGTGTCATTGCGAAGCGATAGATATGAATGGCTCTGAACCTGTATCGAAGTTGCTGGTGATCGGTAAGGCGCCTGTCTTGCAGTCGCAGGGTTCCGGATCATGTTCACTAAACCTACGTGTAGAGTCGGGAATTTTTTTTTATTTCCCATTTACTGAGGAGCTTAGAGTCACCCGTATACACTGGACAGATTTTCGGTGTAAGAAGGTAAAGAACGCACCCAGCCAAGAAATGAAAAAAAAAAAAAACAATGCGTAACGTACGCAGCGCCCCCACCTGGTCATTTCCGATCCTTCCACAGTGGTCGTCGTAGACGCATTGCTCGCAGTGGCCGGCCTGTATGTTTACCACGCGCAGCCAGTTCAACGCCCGCGCGCGACCATGTGTCTCTCGCAGAGACCCGTCGCGGATGCAGACCTCCATTGTGGTCGCCATCTGCGTTGGATGCGGCGAGAAATCCGGTACACGGGGCGCTCGCGATAGCCATTGACGCGGAAAAACCCGTTTTATTGCCCAATAAATCAGGCCGCCGCGCTCGGCCCCTTTCTCCGCCCCTTCCCGTGTTTCTTTGCGGTCCGGACCTAAAGGGGGACCTCAGTGGCGGCGGGCCCCCGTTGGACCCCAAACGACGCCGGCTGCTGAGGCGGCACGCGAGCTGCTGTAGACGTCTGCCGCGGAACATTTGCAAAGAAGCAAAAACGCAAAGCGCAGATTTCGAGCTCTGGTCTGAAAGCAATTGCATGCAGTAAAAGAGAACCCCCGTGGCTTCGCACAAAGTCATCAACTACGAATCACTGGCGTTAACAGCCATGCTGCTGGCATGCTGACGTAGGTTAAGTGTGTTTACCGTGTGTTGTATTGTTGGTTATCTCTAGGGGTTGTACTTTGTGGTTCCTAAAAAAAAAACATGTTGGTACGCTGAATTCAATTTTCGAAATTTGGCTTTAACCCAAAAAAAATCGTAGGGGGAACTTAAGCTCCGCATTAAAGGTATGACGCGACAGCGTTAATGCGTTAATACCGATATATGCGGAATTGGTCATTGTCGACATTCACAGATCCTTGGGAGTCGTCATACCACTCCTGACACCATGGTGTAGCAGTTAAGCGACGCGCCGCTTCCCTACGACTGCAGTGCTGTGCGATTGCAGAGCGTCATTACAGTGCTCAACTTACAATATGTGGCAGAATCTTTTCATTTCCGCCATATTTGCATGACATGTTTTGTTCAGTGGCCGGTTCCTTTAAAAAAGAAATGGTGAACATGGGCAACATATGTCCTGTTCGGAGACTCAATAGGCAGTGGACTATATACGAATGTATCAGTGTAGATTTTAAAAGAATGGAGACGTAAACCGGGGCCCCCGAGGTTCACACGGGGTACAAATGCAGCGGAAACAAATACGCGGGCACTAAAGCGTTTATATAAAGCTTAAATTTCCGGGCGGCTTTGTGGATAGGTTATGTGGAGGTTGCTTGGAAGTCTTTCACATATACCTTCTTTGAATGCTGCCTGCCCTACCCGATGTGCCTCCGCAACGACACAGTGAGCATGGGTCACCAGTGGGCATGGGTCACCACTGGGCATGGGTCACCACTGGGCATGGGTCACCGGGAGCAAATTACTTTCGCCTCCCTTGTCTCAGATGTCCTTTCTCGAAAACGACATTATTAAAAGTTAATGAGTTGTACTGCGTTCCCCATAGCGTTTTTGTCTCCCGTACAGAGCCCTGCACATGCAATGGCATTGCGTTTGCTTGTTTACATGGGAACATTTCAGAGGTTCTATAGAAGGAACAAAATGTTTGCTTGTTTACAAGGGAACATCTAGCAGGTTCCATAGAAGGAACAAAACGAATGAAATCGTATCACTCCTGCATAGCTGGTTTGGTTTATGGGGGTTTAACGTCCCAAAGCGACTCAGGCTATGAGGGACGCAAACTCCTGCAAAGATCAATCAATCAATCAAATCAAATCTTTATTTACATCATCCAGATGTTAGGGGCGCAGACAAAAAGCTCTCACTGGAGCTTGATTGCGCGCCTGCGCCCCCGTACAAGGTTACAAGGCTTGTTTGATTACATATATTGGCAGCAACTAACATAACAATTGCGTTTGAGGAAAAATAAGCGAGACACAACTGACTCGGAAAAAATAAAAAAAGAGAAAAAACAGACAAGAACAGGAAAAGAATTAAGATGCAAAAATACTGGTTTGTAAGACTAACACAAAGCATTTAGCAATAATGGTAAGAGGTAGCTGAGCATTTGACGTCCACAGTTAGTTCGTATTTGGGGAATGAACCATTTATCGCGGTTTCTTATGGCATAAGTGTGTTCTCTAGGTGTTAGTTGAGACAAAGTTTCAAGAAAATTACGATAGGTATTACTTCTATATCGTTTTATTAAGTTGACATTATATAGCTCGTGTATTGGAGTTATGTGGAAGGCATTAAAAAGGGGTTTTGTCGTAACGTCGCGGGGGATGCTTGCAATGCTTCTTATGGCTCGTTTTTTGGATTACATGTAACCTGTTTAAGTTTGAGAGTGTAGTAGTTCCCCATACAGTGAAACCGTAGTTTAAAACGGAAGCAAACATGTAATTATAAAGAATTAGTTTCACTTTTTGTGGCAAAAAATAGCGTAGTTTACTTAACACACCAGTTATTTTTGACAGCTTGTCCGCTGTTTTATCGACATGTGTTGACCACGATAAATGCTTCTCAAAATACACTCCAAGGCTTTTTACGACGGAGACAACTTCTAAAGGCACAGACCCAATCCGAAGTAAAATGTCTCTATCGCACACTATTATATTTCTTGGCCTAAAAAGCACGACTTTTGTTTTATTTATGTTTATAGATAGTGAGTTGACGATCGACCAATGATTTAAAAGATGTAAACACGTGTTTGCTTGTTCAGTCAGATTTTGTATATTGCTAGAGTTGAAAAATAAACTGGTATCATCAGCATATATTATAAATGTTGGGCGTGGGTCAATGAGAACGATGTCATTAATGTAGATGATAAAAAGTAGAGGCCCCAATATGCTTCCTTGCGGGACACCTGCTAAAACTGATTTCGGGTCGGATAATTTATTGTTAATTACTACTTGTCGTACTCGCGCAGATAAATAAGATTTCAATATGTTATGAAAAACGCCACGGAAGCCATAGAACTCATTTTCTTCACACTTGACTTTGCGCAGGAAACATGCGCACCCCTGAGGAGGAGGAGGGCGACAGTGGCGCCATGGCCGAGGACGGCGGCGGCCGTGAGCGTTCGGACGCCTCGTGCGGAGACGACAGCGACAGCGACTCGACCCTCAACGGAAACCCTCTGGCGCAGCTGCAGAGCGCACTGCAGAAGACCGGCGCACTGGGCTCCGCCCTCGAAGGCGACGCCAGCGAAAGCCCCCTCCTGGCCGAGCTGGTCCCGGCGCGCAAGGACCTGCAGCAACAGCCACAACAGCCGCCTTCCTCCACGGACGCCACCTCGGCGGATTCCTTGTCTCCCAGTCCGTACCGGTGTCACATGTGCACGTTCCAGGGCCGCTCCAAGGCCGAGTACAACGGCCACATGGCCACGCACCTGGACCACAAGTGCCCCATGTGCGACTACCGGTCCCGCACCGAGGGCCGCCTCAAGAGGCACGTCAAGGACTTCCACTCGGACGACCAGTGGCAGCAGACCCTTCCGGGCGCAGACGAGTGCAAGGATCGCACGTTCCGTTGCCGCCAGTGCGGCCACGTTGCGGCCAGCAAGACGGACTTCTGGGAGCACAGCAAGGTGCACATCCGCAGCGAGAAGCTGCTCACGTGCCCCAAGTGCCCGTTCGTTACCGAGTACAAGCACCACCTGGAGTACCACCTGCGAAACCACTTCGGCTCGAAGCCGTTCAAGTGTTCCAAGTGCAACTACAGCTGCGTCAACAAGAGCATGCTCAACAGCCACCTCAAGTCTCACTCTAACGTGTACCAGTACCGCTGCGCTGACTGCAACTACGCCACCAAGTACTGCCACAGTCTCAAGCTGCACCTACGAAAGTACGTGCACCGGCCGGCCAGCGTGCTGCACTCGGACGGAAGCCCCAACCCGTTTCCGGTGCTAGACGTGTACGGCACCAGGCGCGGACCGCGTCGAGGACCCCGCGGGTACCCTCCGCAGGAGCCTGCCGTGCCCGCCTTGCAGGAACTCGGCGGTAAGCCTCCTTTGCCTTCGACATGGTGCGTGTGGCCAAAGATATCGGCCCAGGTCGATAGATGGAATACTTCATATCAGTAGTTCCTTGCAGTATTACCAAAACTGTGATGAGATGCGGGCGCTCGGCAGCACAGCCGGAGTTCCCGGGTTCGAACCCGGCCGCGGCGGCCGCATTCCGACGGAGGCGAAACGCAAAAGGCGCCCGCGTGCTGTGCGATGTCAGTGCACGTCAAAGATCCCCAGGTGGTCAAAATTATTCCGAATCCCACCACTACGGCACCTCTTTCTTCCTTTGTTCTCTCACTCCCTCCTTTATACATTCCCTTACGGCGCGGTTCAGGTGTCCGCCGATATGCGAGAAAGATACCACGCTATTTCCTGTCCTCAAAACCAATTTTCAATCTCGCCGCGTTGGCTCAGTGGATAGCGCACTCGGCTACTGATCCGGAGTTCCCGGGTTCGAACCCGACCGCGGCAGCTGCGTTTCGATGGAGGCGAAACGCTAAGGCACCCGTGTGCTGTGCGATGTCAGTGCACGTTAAAGATCCCCAGGTGGCTGAAATTATTCCGGAGCCCTCCACTACGGCACCTCTTTCTTCCTTTCTTCTTTCACTCCCTCCTTTATCCCGTTCCCTTTCTAACGACCAGGCAGCGCCACTGGCCTGGGGTTATCTCCGTTGCGTCTCCGTTCGCATACGCTGAACTGAAAATACGAATATCACAAATGGAGTAAGAGCCCGCAAAATGCTTGCGTTTAGCGCACGTAAGCATGCATACGCTTGTGGTACGCAGACACCGTCGATTTACGCTATCAGTTTCCTGGCATACCTGTGTACGCCGCGAGCAGACGACGAGACGCGGAGGAACAACGTTTGACGCGCTCTCCTGATTGGCTGAGGAGGTTTCTACTTTCCATAGCACTGCAAGGAACTTACGAGATGGAGCGTAGGCCAATACTTGGGACGCCTTTCGTACTCAGTGATGCAAAGGTTTTATCATGCCTTACTTTCAATCAGTGTGAGTTGCATAGTCAAGGAGCACCAGACATTTGTGCATTCATCGGATTTTAGTCGCCACGACAGTTAAGCTGGCCAAGAGACTTGGATTTCAGGGAGAGACAGGTATTACTTAGATTCATATACAGGTGCGGACAGACAACTCAGGACGCTTCGCTGCTCTAAGTGCATTCACTTCTGCTTCAAACGAAAAAGCTATGGTATGGCATGGTGTGCTGTGGTGCGGTATCATGCATGGTATAGTGTGCTGTGCATGGTATGGTATGGCATGATGTATGGTGTGGTGTGCTGGGGTATGGTATTATGTATGGTGTGGTGTGGCATGGTATGGTATGGTATTGCATGGTATTGGATGGTATGGCATGGCGTGATATGCTATGGGATGGCATGGCATGGTGTGATATGTATGTTATGGCGTGGTATTGGATGGTATGACATGGCATGATATGGATGATATGACATGGTGTGGTATGTGTATGGTATGCATAGTATGGTATGGTATGTTATGACATGGTATTGGATGGTATGACATGACATGATATGGAATGAGATGACATGATATGGCATGATATGGTATGTATGGTATGGTATGCAGAGTATGGTATGGTATGTGGGGTACAATGTCCTGAAGCTGCGCATGAGCTCTGAGAGATAGCGGAGGCCTCCGGACCAATTTCGACCATCTGCGGTCTTTTGACGTAGGCTGAAGTCCCAGCACACAAGTGTTGCTGCATTTTGCCTCCGTCGAAATGCGGCCATGGACCATTTGTAACTATGAGCTAATACATGACAGCATCATAGTACTGTTGCATATGAAAGATCTACTTATCTACTTCAGCTAACCACGTTATATCTGGCGGCACGGACAGGGCCATTTTATTTTTCAATCGTTTTGCTCGTCCCAGCATACTCTGTCTAATTCGGCAACGGAGCGCATTAGTGAGCTAGACCACTGCAGCGTGCTCCGTTCATTTCCCTCTGCACCAGTACACCCCACATAACTGCTCTGCAACTCGCACTGACTTTCAGGCCCGGCTCTCGCGCGGAGCCACTACTAACCTGCAACCCATCTCGCCCCCAGTGCAGGGCCAGCCGCTGGTGGGCCTCATCCCTGCCGTGGCATGCGCCCAACAACAAATGCTGCACGCCGCAGCGCACGCTTCGTCCGGCACGGTGCCGTGGAAGTGCAGCGTGTGTGACTTCGCCACGCCCGACGATCAACAGATGGGCCGCCACGTCATGGGACACGCCGAGAGTCAAGACCTGTTCCGGCTGCACGGCTTCCGGAACTTGGCCAACGGGCTGCCCCAGCCGCCGCCACTGCAGCAGCTCCAGGCACCTCCCCCTCAACAGATGCAGCAGCCCCAGCAAATAAAGGCCCTTCAGGGACTACAGTCATCACAGCCAGTTCCACACGAGATACAAGACGCAGTGCTGAAGGTAGAGCAAACCCCGCCGACGCCAGCGGTCGATGTGCCGTACGTGTCCTCCACGTCTAGCCACGAGCCTCCACCTCCGCGGGACGAGAGGAGAGGCTCTCCCCTGGACCTCAGCCGCGCTCCCGCCGATCTGCCGCGCAGTCGACGGAAGGGCAGGGCGATGCGAATCGACAAGCTGTGCATGCGACTTCAGGATGCTTCGGACGCGGAAGAAGAGGCCAAGAACCCGGAGTCTGCCGAGCCGTCCTCCGCGGCCCCTCAGGGCTCGCCCTCCATTCTGGCGTCCAGGCTTCGCGAGGTCTCTGAACAGGCCGAGAACGAACAAAAGCCCAAGGACTCGTTCCGTTGCGTTTATTGCGACATTGCTTTCGAGCACTGCGTCATGTACACGGTTCACATGGGGTACCATGGATACCACGATCCTTTCACGTGCAACATGTGTGGCCAACGTAGCGAGGACAAGCTGGCCTTCTTCTTGCACATTGCGCGTGCTGCGCATCTTTGAGATGACGTTTCTTTATTTTCCTTTACTAGCTTTAGATCAATTGAAAGCGCAGACCTCTGCGCCATTCGCAATGCGGGTAACCTTTGGTTCGCAGGCTGCGATCTCACTGCTGGCGTATACATTACTAGGAGTTCGGGACACATCGTCCAGCCAGTGTCGCTAAGCCTAGCCGTCTATCGTGCTCTGTTCTACAGTCACTCAGTCATTCTCTTTCTCATATCACAGATGACGTCAACGCGATACTAATTTTTAATGTTCAAAGCCATGCCGTCAAGTGGCGGCAGCCAAGGGAACTACAGTCAGGTACAAGTCAAGGAAAATGCGGCTTCTAGTCGATAGCGTTAGCCGATTCTCATAAACCTTCTAAGGTGAGCGGTGTGGCAACGCAAGGGGTGGATATGCAATGCGCGGAGGGGACTATCTCGGACAATGCAGGAAGGGGACTATCCCCTTTCAGCTGCTACTCCCTGCATTGTCACCCTGGCACATTCATGAGTATCGGCCGACGCCATTGGCTGGAAACGGGTCCTCTGACAGGGAAAACCGCTTTTTTATTTACTTGTGTCCGACTATAGCAAAGCTTTTCCCGGATTCCTGGAAATGTTTGAAGCATGGCAGTCTTCACTGTTCATGGTACTGTTTTTCAAAAGCCTCAAAAGCCTCGTTTACATGACCCGACAGCAGCGGGTCGATTCGGGCAGAGGAGGGCCACCTCAACTCGACGACTCTGCGTTTGCATGAACTCGGTACCAGCGAGT
This sequence comes from Amblyomma americanum, assembly GCF_052857255.1. Taxonomy (NCBI): domain Eukaryota; kingdom Metazoa; phylum Arthropoda; class Arachnida; order Ixodida; family Ixodidae; genus Amblyomma; species Amblyomma americanum. The sequence continues at coordinate 165,096,590 of NC_135501.1, read as the reverse complement.
CAGCAATTGCGGTTCTCCCTCAAAGGCGCGAGTAGTAAACAGGCTCCTGCTCCCTCTGCAGGAAATCCTTACCTCGCTAGTAAATAGCGTTAAGTGGAACTTATGGAGGAGCATTTCGACGAAAAACAGCGGTAAATGGACGACAAAGCAGTGCAAAGTGAAGACAGGAACAAGCGCTGACTCTGAAGTAAAAATTTTCTCAAAAGGGCACAGATTCTATAGGCTGAAAGCAGAGGCGTAAACGGCGAGAAAAATGGCAACAAAAAGCACGAACTTGCCAATGCAGAAGCAAAAACAATTATCCTCTTTCTAAAAATGCAATTTTCTTAACTAGAAGAATCAGCACATTCTGTGGAGTCTGCAAACTATCTGGAATTTCCAATGCCTAGAAGAAGTCGTAACTTAGCCTCTACACACATTATGGGTCAGTCATTTTGCTCGTAGATACAGTGCCTGCATCATACCGAGTAAAGTCAAAATGCTCCTCGGAAAACCAGCCGGCAGGGAGTCCCCCACGGTTGGTCAGTAGGCTGTTGAACTGTAATGGCTGCGAACGTTGATATAATGAGGCGACGCATCGCTTGCAAGGCAGTAACTTTTCTCTGACTGAACTCTACGCATGGCATCTTGAAAATCCATGAGGCGAAAACCAGCCTTGAAACATCTCCCCGCTAAATCCGCGTCAGCACTTAGCATAACTTGGATAAGCTAGACTGCGCGTCACAGCGGTTATTCCCATATTTGGCAAGGGGAAAAAAAGCCTTCGCGCACATCTTTCCACGTTATGCTTTAAAGGATAAATATTTAACGGTTTTCATCAGACGGTAATGGTTACACATGGTACGAATCATGCGAATCGTGGAGATCATGCAGGTCGCCCCATCCTTCTGCAAAACCAGGCCATTTCTCTGCTCTAAGGGTTGGACGCAGTTGAAACTCGAGCTGTGAAATGGGATGCAGAAATGCGCCCCGTCACACTAGCTTATTTTTCTGCATTTTTTCTCGGACAGACACCGATACACGAGAGCCGAGTCCTTGTGGCGACATCTAGTGCTGCTCTAAGTAACCAAATTGCCCATTACTTCGGAACACGAACGTTTCTAATAGAAATCTGCCGGTTCAGTTTATGAACTAGAAAGAAGAGAATGTAACAATCCGACCAAACAAACCCGACATTTCGGGAAACCTGACGTTTCTAAGCCAACCTGGCTGCTTCTTCAGTGGTGACCGGATGGGTACAAGGGAGTCTGGACCACTGTCGCAGTTCATCGAAAAGTGACGTCACCGTGCGCACCACCCGAGTGGGCATGGGTGACTATCCGGGTAGACAACGAAGGATTTAGAAGGGGGGGGGGGGGGGCGTAAGAATCGCAAGTAATGGTGAATTCCAATCGCAGGCCCGGAGCGGTCTGCACGCTCTGTGACAGAGCGCCTGAATCCGGCGCAGAGCGCGCGACATGAAATTGTGATTGGAGTACACTTGCTCTGGCCAGAGCATGTAGGGCGCCGCTATCGCCGCTGAAATAGAACGTCACGCAAACTTCCGGTCGGATCCGCCTATTTCGGCGGAGCAGTCCCGACTGCTCCACGGAGCAATCTCGGCTCGGCAACCGCTCCCTGTCTACGAATGTAAGACGTGATCCGTGCCTCAGATCTGCGTTTAGAATACAGTTGCTCCGAAAAGAGCAGGAAATGTTGCTCCAGAAGTGCTCCAACTCTGAGATTGGAAGTCACCATAAGAAAGCAGATTTTTTTTTTTAATATGGCCAGCGCCCTGCTTTGGAAATGAAAGGACGTGAAAAAAGGTTTAAAATGATGCGAGGACCCCTGTTTTCGTGGCAGAGTTGTTTTAAATTGTACCTCGTTCAATACAACTGCACTAGATGCCGCCTCCAGCACTGCGGCTCTATGGTGCTTTGATGCAGCATTCCTTCGCTGCCTCGGTGCAGCGTTCCTTTAGCAAAGTGCAGATATCTCCACCTTTTTAAAGTGCGGGTTCATGTAAGCACATGAAAATATTTTATCGGAAATGAATATTTTCGAGTTTTTGAGACATGAGAACATCTAATACTTCTTCCAGATATCGAAGTCTTATGGTGTCTTCGACTGGTCGCTCCCGCGATCCGGTTAGGATCGGCCAGAGTGGGAGCCGCTCTTACTCTGAGCTGTAGTCAAGCCGAATGGTCAGCGAGTTTTCAGAGCGGAAGCGCAGGAGGCAGAAAGAGGACGTAACTTCCGGAACAATGACGCGGCATCGCTGCTGAAACGTCAACAGTAGCCGGACGTAAGGTCCCTTGATTACCTTTAGCCGCACGTGGTCGCACACAGTTTGCATCGCGGTCACCGCTTAGCCTGTATCGATCGCTGCCCCGGCTTTCCGTCCCACGGGACGCTCATTTTTCGAACATCGCCTTGTGGATAGCACTGTCGTCCTCGTCAGCTGCTGCTGCAATCGCTGTTGTCATGCGACAGCAACACAGACCGCGTTCCTAGCGTATATGCTTATCCGGCGTGTCTTGAAAATTTTGCCTCACACAGCGCGGCGCCCGCAAAACACAACGCAGCAAGCGTGACTGCGTCAAAAGCCTACACTTGCTTCTGTTTACACGTAGGGGACGCCGAGGCCTCGCACCGCTTTCGCGAAATGGCGGAAGTGGCTCTGTCACGTGGACTCATCTCGGAGCCGCTCCGACTTTTTTCTCGGAGCGCGTCGGAGCGCTCTGAACTGGAGGCGAGCGCTCGGAAAGAACCAGCCGAATGTAGTCAGAGCGGCCGGTTTCGACCAGCCGAATGTGCGGTCGCCTCTCAGAGCGCTCTAGAGCGATCTAAAACGACCAGTCGAAGACACCATTATTCAGATCAAAACATAGGGCCTTTCTCTCCATGGTACGGGCAGACGCAATCCGCATACTCCGAAATGGCGTCTCGCGATCGAACAGTGGGTGCTTCCACCTTAGTAGAAGAACGCTTCATCGAGGCACATTATGCAGCTCTAAAGAGGGTCTATATTGGACGCCTGGCTCCTTCAGTGGTTGCAACATCTCGAGCATTACACCAACAGTCGCGTTAAACCATTTTCACACTCCCTCTCTCTCCGTGATACGGCAAGTCATGATGGTGTTTTTTTTTTCTCCTTATCCTTTCATTTTTCCTTATTGGGAACTGTTCCAGTTCAACATTCACCACCAACACAGATGATTTATCGTTTTGCGTTAATTATTTCCGGCGTCAGGACCTTCCCGGCCGTTTCGTTGCATCTGAGGGCGCATACCAAGCGCTGTTGAAGGACGTTGGCTGAAAAAAAAAAATAGCCACCCGGTATATGCAATGCCGCATGACATCGAGCGCACCGGAATCTTGGAAGAACGCTGGCATCGTCTTAATCCATAGCAAAGGGGACATCAAGGACGGGAAAAATTACGCACCGATCAGCTTACTATCTGTTGTTTACCAGGTATTTACTAAGGCAATCGCTATTCTAATTAGGTTAACCTTAGACTTCAGTCAAAGGATCAGGCTGGTTTTCGGAAAGGCTACTGAAGAGAAGACCGTATTCACACCATCAATCAGATGATAAAGAAATGCTCAGAACACAACCGACCCCTATACACAATCTTCATAGATTACAAGAACGCATTTGGCTCAGTCGAAACCTCAGCCGTCATGCGGGCATTGCGAAAGCAGGGTGCAGACGAAACACACGTGAATTTACTTTGAAAATATCTAAAGTGGTCGCACAGCGGCCGTAGTCCTTGAATATCAGGAAGGGTGTCAGGAAATCATGCCTCCCTTAATTATTATTATTATTAAGGAAGGCATGAGATATCTGCATTACTATTCACCACTGAAAGGCAAACAGCGCAAATATGAAGGCGGAAGTAGAAGGAAAACAGAACGGGCGCTTCTGAACTTAATTCACCACGTTTTCACAGAGCGGAACTAGATTGGGAAGTCTTGGATTAAAGATACTGCATAAATACCTTACCAATCTCCGATTTCCTCACAACATTGCCTTGCTTTATAAACCATGGGACCGAACTGCAAAGCATGATCGACGACCTACTCAGGCAGATCGGAACAGATCAGCGGTAGAGTGCAGGGATAAGTCACCCGCGTCACTTAGCGGAAAATATGACATTTGTGAGAACGGTAATAAGAGGGCGCTCGGCTGGCTCGGCTTCTGAAAGCGCATGACATATCCTGTTTTTACTTGTACACTTTTACTCGCTAGACGTTTAATTTTCTTAGTTATTTACACCATGAAAAACTTTTAGCATATCCCCCTGAGTGTGTACAGCCATTCAGGTTGCGTTCTGAGATTTTTGTGAGCGAAAATTACCGTTTTGAAAACTGGATGTTAGTGCACCGTACCGTTGACGGTTCGAAAACCTCCAGACCTGCAAATGGCAACGACAACGGTTGCCCGCATACCTTCACAGCTGGAAATTCCAAACGCTACACTGCATTTTCTCCCTATGCAGTGTACCTTGTAGATGGTAACGTTTGAGACAAGGGATTTTTTTTTTTTCTGTGTGTGCGAGAACATAACACAAGAGTTGCCGTGTAGCATTGACACCTTCAGCATACCGTCTACCGTTTCCGTCACTGGAGCACCGGCAGCCCGGGTACGGAGTCCTAGTAGCCCTAGTAGCCAGGGCGTCGACAGTGCGCATTCACGGATCGCCTTGACGGCGACAGATGGCGCTACGTGCCCGGCAGCTGTAGGGTGCTCCTGCAGTATCGGCACCAATCAGCGCGGGCGCAGCGGCAGTGGGCGGGCTCCCGGTATTCCGGTAACGGTACGCTAAAGGTGTCTATTTTCTATATATTATCACTTTTTGTTCCTGCGTTCGCTTTTGTCAAAAATTTACAAGCCAAGAGAGTTTCCTTCTGGGTCATACTTCACGGCTGGCTCGTCACGCGTCGTCGGTGTTCCAAATCTCTCGAAAGTGGGAGGAACTCTTGTCCTCACTGCTCGGAAAGTTAGGAATTGCATGTAGGCGTCAAAAGCCCCACTGCGCAGTTGGAAAGCAAACTCCTTTTGCTCCGTACTTCCAACAACTGTTCCCCGTAGTAGGCGTTAAAAGCACGAACTGACTTCGCAAGCGTGCTCCATGCCGGCCGCACTTCACCAAGTCAGAAAAGACTAGTCACGAATGAAATATCTGTTGTTGTGATTTCCGACAGCACGCGTAGAGTTCCTCATACGGTCACCGGACACCACGGGTCGGCTCATACAGGCCGTATATGCAGAATCAAAACAAGAAACGTTGAGTGCTCGCAGCACATAATGCTACAAATGTAATATAACGACGTTCATGTATACGCACCAGATATTGAATGTATTATTGAAAAATTAAAGTTGTCATTTTCCTCTTCTTTCTCAGTGTGTGTGTGTCATCTTTCACGCCTTGGTGTTATCGCACGCTCCTCAGAGGTCACTCGGGCGAGCGTCAAGAAATGCTGCCTTTTTTAACGCTAGGAACTTGTGGACAGTCGATATCAAGCAACTAGCGCAATACAACGGCTTCCACACAGGTCTTCGACATGTGTGAAAGTCGTCACATTGGTCTCGTACCTATAGCGCTCCAGCTGGGAGAGCCAGCACTGTGACCGATTAGAATCCGTGCCTGATTTGAGAAGCACGGCACACTGAAAGATGGACTTTTACAGACTGACCTTGGCTAATTTGGACCAGCATTGATGTCCAACCATAACTGACCATGCCCGACACTATGGCGACTTCCAATTCTGCCCCGGTTTCCAAAAATTTGGCCCAACCTACGCCCGAGAGTTGACCTTGACCGATTTGGACCAAAATCGATGTTCAGCCATAACTGACCGTGCCCCACACGATGGCAACCTCCAAATTTTGCCTGGGTCATTGCCGAAATGCTACCGCTCGACCTTTGGGAATAACTTACCCCCGTATTCACAAACTGGTCTTACCTTTACCTTACTTTAACACGAAGGGCGACTTTCAGAAAGGTTACTGAAAGTGGGAGGTAAGGAAAAGGCCAAGCTGTGTTTCAGAAATCCACCTTTCGGCCGCCTTACGGAAAGCGCCCTTATCCACAGAAGGAAGAGGTATGGTAACGGGCCTAAAGAAATATTAATGCTTGTCGCATCAGCAGATGTACTGATAACTTTTGTAAGCTATAGAAAGCAGTTAAACATATACTGCAGCTGTCATAATCATTCAGTGGGTGAAATTAACTAGCCTGACTCAAATGTTTCCTCTTTGGTCCACAGTGATAGGCAGCCGTCGCTACAAGCTCTGTTGAGTCGACGTCGGTGTTTGTTTATTTTTGTGTGCCTCGATCGTGGTGTGTTGTGCTTGTGTGCGTTTGTTGTTTTGCGCTGAACGTCTGAAATATACCTTTTCTGATGATTGTTGGCCAATACGGAGATGCTGGTAGAAGGGGCAACTGCGATACAAGAAACTTTCATCCCATAGCCGCTTTGCTGCTGCTGCTGCCTTGTGCGGCTCGCCCTTGGCTGCTGCAAGATCCACTGCTGAAGGCGTCGCGGAAATCGGGCATATCTTTATTTTATTATGGGACGGGTTCACAGTGAAGAGGTGACGAGAGTAGTATTTTTATTATAGCGCTGGCCTGTTCCGAAGCGCCCTCAGCTGCGGCATCGATGCGAAACAAGCTAGGCTTAGCGACGAGCAGGGCAGTCAGGAAGCAGCGTAGTCCGGCGCGCCCGCAGGCGGTCTCGCTGCCGGAAGCTGGGCTCTTGCGCAGGCATGCTGTCATTGCTCGAATATTGCATACAGACTTTCTGATAGCATGGCTGTTTTGTTTTTTCTGATGCGAACGTGAAGTACACCGAGCCAGCTTGCCGGCCGGCCTAGCTCTCGTGCGCCGGCGTCAAAAAATTAGCTGAAGATTGTTGTTGACGTAAATAATAAAACATGGGGTAGAAAAATGTGAACAATGTATCATTTTTGTGGAGTGCTGGCCAATACTGAGTTGCTGGTAAAAGTGACAACTGAGATGCGAGCAAATTTCTTGCGAGAGCCGCCTCGCAGCTTCCGTTGGCCCGCCGTTGCGGTCCGGCTCGCTTAGCGTCCGCCAGCTCCGGTGCCGAAGGCGTCGTGCAAATCGACCATATTTTATGCGTTGCATATTGCAATCACTCAGTTCAGCCCTTGGGCGCGGCCGGGCAGCCACCATTGACCTTTAGCGCAACCACGTGACATGACGTCACGACAGCCGGAGGAAAAGCTGGGACCCAACTCGCGCGGCCGCAGCCACCACCTGACTCCCGCTCCTCCCGCTAGGGGCGCTGCGCTATGATTGACGTCACGGCATATGTATAAAAGAGCTGCGCTCCTTCGCCGGGACAGTCTTATACCCCTGTCACACGGGCATTTCGAGGGCCCTCGAACCGATAGTCTATCGACTCAAAGGCGATCGAGCGCTGCTACACGGGCAGTTTCTATGGCGATCGAGTCAATAGCCTATCGAGTCAACGGAGCAGCACGGAACTCTATCGAGATATGCAACGCATTCTTGGCTTAACCAAGCTAAGCCTGGCCATTTTTTTAGTTTATTGCGGTATGTAGCTGTTGACAGCTCAGTAATATCAATAGTGCGCCATTATTACAGCGCAGGTGACTTCCGAAGCGCTGTCCGCTGCTGAGTCGATGCGAAATAGGCTATTGCCTAGCGGCGACCAGGGCAGCCGAGCGCAGTTCGTAGCACGGCGTGACCGTGGGTGGTGCTGTAGCCGAAAGCTCGCTACATGCTCAGGCATGCTTTGTCGCTGCTCGACGATAACAGGCAGTCTTTCTGATAACATAGATGTTTTGTCTTTTCTGGTGCGAAGTTCAAAGCATGACACCGGCCGTGGGCGGTGCTTGAGCCGAGCTGCACATCGATGCTTGCCGATCGGTGTTTCCCTGCTTGCAGTGGGGCGACAGTTCGATACCACCAGTAAAGATACATCGACAGGGTAGCCGGCAACAACTTGGAAAGTTCCCGCACCGTAAAAGCGAAGGGTGGTAAGCAGTCGCAGCAGCAGCGGCACGGGGCAACCTCGTCCGTTGGGGCAGTGGTGCAGCGGCAGCACAGGCAAGAGTTCCAGCACGGCAGGCTTCGAAAAGCGGCACCTCGCGAGAAGCTCATCGTAAAACAGCTCCATCGGGCACTGGCGATCCATCAGCACTCGCCGTGCCGGCTTCGCGCGATGGGGCACCTTATCGATTTCTTTCATTAACTCCGTGAACTTGATGAATCAGAAAAGCGGTCGCCGATCGTACTCGGTTGCCACGTTGAATTGACGAAAGGAGCTGCTAAAGGTAGGCCAGGGGTGCCCTTTGCGAGGCCGAAAGAGCGGCTAAAGGTGCAGTTTAAGGCAAGGTTGGTTTCTGAAACCCGAAAAGGAGCAGTAAAGGTAAGGACGCGACCAAGTACTGCCACAGCCTCAAGCTGGACCTACGCAAGTAGTAGGTGCACCGGCCGGCCGGTGGGCTCACCTCGGACAGAAGCCCCAACCTGTTTCCGACGCTGGAAGCCTACGGCACCAATTCGGACCGCGTCGGAGTCCCTGCGAGTACCCTCCGAAAGAGGCCGCCGTGCGCCCTTGAGTGGTAAGCCCTGTTTGCCTTCGATATGGAGCGATATATCCTTGCTAGACAAAGTCAAATAACGCACCGACCAGATGGAATAGCCGACTGACTCCTGATACTCCGGGCTAATACTTCGGAATGTATCCGTACTCTGTGATGCGTCCACGCACCGTCTACAACGCTCGAACAGCGCACCGGAGAGTACGCTTGCATCAATTACGGGTGGCCCGGGGCTCGACACCCGATCTCATTGTCCATACACTTCCCCATGAGTCGTGTTTAACTCCTCAACTATTGAAAAGCTATATCGGGCTTGCCAGGCAGCGGCTATTGCCATCAATGCACAGCAGAGTGCGCCGCTCGAGCGTCTTATAGACAGGTGTGTGGACGAATCACTTGACTGTGAGAGCAACACTCGTCCTCACCCCTCTGAAAGTTTGGACTTCCACTGATGCTGCAAGAGCACCACTATTCAGAAGCCAACCCCTTATGTACATTCTTTGTCAAAAGCAATAAGCCCAAGTGCCTCACCAGGCCTTGTGCATGGCTGCAGTGTACTTACTCTTTGCACTGCATTGTACTGTTCGCCTGATGTGCATAGGATTTTGTATTAAAGGGACTTTGAGGACAATTCCTTCTAATTTTCGTTCTCAGTAAAAATCGATTCTATGGCTCTTTCGGGGTATGTTGACATTTGTCTGGAATGTCCAGTTTAAAGGTATACGGTCATTCCTAACTTTCGATTAATGCGACTTAGAAATTATGGGACGCCAGTCAAGCAGCAGCCGCACGGAGTGAAGTGTGTTTATGGAATAGATGCCTCTTTGCAGGTATGCGAGTCCACATTTTGCACATAAATTGTAGTATTAGGTGACGCATGCGATAACTGAGGCACGATCTCGTTTCATACGCAGTGCAGTCTGAAGTGTTGCCCGAATCGCAGAGTAAAATGAGCGTGCAGGCAGCAGCGGAGCGCCTCACCCAGATATGCAATGCACATGGCTGCGTCTCGATCACGCTTGTCTATAGAGCACGCAAGCGGTGCTGTGCGGGTTGAAATGAAGCGAAATTACAAAGCAGGTACTGATATTCGAGCACGAACGGAGCCGAGCACAAACAACCGCACAGCCACGAGCATATGCAAATTGCCCGCAGAAAAGCAGCTGCGATATGGTTTCAACGTAATCGAGGGTGCCTGGATGCCCGCTCACTCTGCGGAGCAAGTCAGCGCCATCCATATCGTTAGGCTCTGGGTTTGAGTTATGTCAATATCGAGCGGCGCCTGATCGTGAGTTCTCAGCCTCATTTCCGCTCAGTGTTTGCGCTTCACGGCGCCAGGGCCGCGCTCAATGATAAGTAACATCGGTGATAAGTTATCGGCTAAGAAAAAAGCTAAAGAAACAGAAAAAAACTGTGGAAAACGGATGCTGACGAAATCAACACTGGGAACATGCCGGATGTTTAAGCTGGAAATTGCCAAAGAATATATATATATAGCAGACAAGGTAAAGGAAATGAAGGACTCGTTTTTGACAAACTTATGAAGGGAGCTAACAGTCACCGAAACCAAGGTGCATAGGGGAATGTTTAATTTTTTTTTTTTATGTCTAGTGCTAGTCAATGGGATTATAATACATTAATCTATCGGTTTAAAGTTGGTAAGAACACCGGACGCGATATTCGGGGGTCGTGGGTTCGGATCCCACCGGCGGCATGGTTGTTTTTTCTGCTGCTTTATAAGTAATTTTCTTTGAACCGATAGAATAATGTAAGCATTATAATCCCATTGACTAGCACTAGACATAAAAAAATAAACATTATCATATGTACCTTGGTTTCGGTGACTGTTAGCTCCCTTCATAAGTATATATATATATATATATATATATATATATATATATATATATATATATATATATATATATATATATATATATATATATATATGGGCTTATGGACATTGAAGGGAAGATTTTAAGCGGGTAGAAGTGACCAAGCGAAGGTTATCTGATAGGTGGCTAAAATCAAGACAAGAGTAAAATTTCACAAGTCAAGACTAGGTGGCTTGAACCACCACCCGATCTAAAGGGTTCAGCCTTATCCATCCATCTATCCATACAGCGGCCGGAAAACCAACGCGTTTCGCGCAAATCAAGAGGCGGCTAGGCAAGCAAGTGCAAGTGATACCGGGTGATCGCGCGTTTCAAAAGCAAGTGCAAGTGATAGCCGGTGATTGCGCGTTTCAAACACGCACCGGTCTAAGAGTTCGAGAATTAGTCCTAGTTGCTTGTTTGGTTTTAAATAAATTTTTTCTTCAAACTACGTTCTGGCATTTTTTCGTAATTCCAGAGAATACACACGAATTAAGTGTTGCAGACGCCAATCAAACTATCGTTGAGGAGTCATTCACGCCGCCACACTTGCAGCGTCATAAGAAGCTCGAGAGGCAGGCCTAGTTCGCCGGTCTGAGCAGACGGGAAATGCGCCGACCCTCGTAGCTAAGTGCATTATAGCCGCGGCGGGTGGTGCGTATGCTGAAACGCGCGATCATCACGTGTCAATCGCGCTTGGTTGCCTGGCCTTCTCGTCTACTATCGTCGACTATTATGCTAGCACAAACCGACTAAGTCGATTTGCTATTATGCCACCATTACTATTAATAGTAATAATAGTATTAATAGTAATGATAGTATTACTAGTCAGATGAATAGCACGTCACTTACCAATACGGCCCCCGAAGAAGTCTTAATATCCGAATTGGGCACTGCACACCTCCATCGGCGGTGTCACACGTTTCCCGACGCGCAGCTTAACCATTCACTGCTTCTTCAGGCGGGAGAAGAATGCAGACTTGTTCGTCCACACAATGCCCGGTTTGTGCATCGCGGCACGCACCACATCCTGTTGCTCTTGTACGTTCTTTTTTCCACCGCAACAGCCTGACGACGCTGACGCGCAGCGCGAACAAAAGCAAGTCGAAACTGCAAGTCCTAGCTAGCTCCCGCACTCACGACTGCTCGCGCTTATCATCTGAGGGGCGTTTCTCGACGTCGCCGCTGCGCGGCGCCACCATCTACGGAATTTGCGAATAGTATGATGCAAGTACGGACAGTAGTAATCGCCGGACGCTCCGCTGTTCTTAATGCATTCACTTCTGTTTCGACAAAAATAGCTATGGTATGGTATGGTACCATCGACAACAAATGGAATATGCGAACAGCGGAGCGCGTGGACAAATGTTCATTTTACGCCGTCTGTCTGTCGTCATAAGAGAGGGAGGCGGGCTCTTCCGGCCTGCGATAGTTTATAGCTTCTTTGAGGTTCGTTTTCTCGTTTGCTACTGGTGCGCCACATTTCTAGTGTCAGTACGCCGATGCAGTTCTGCTCACTCTCAGAGGCAAGCGATTCAACAAAGGCCGCGTCGGAGACCGACCGCCACCCGATCGGTCTTTCTCACGGTCATCGCAACCAGACGCCGATAAGCGCTGATAAGCGAGCGATGATAGAAACAAAATCAAAGCGCAGCAGGCAACGAAGCTAAGAGCGCTCGGTTCATTCATGCGGGCTACAGCTAAGCCGCGCTGAGCAAGTTGAGATCGGTGGAAAGTAATGACGAATTCCACTGGTGGATCCGAAGCGAGGCGCTCGAATCGCAAGAGAGCGCCCCAATCCGGCTCGGAGCACAGCGACCGTTGTCGACCAGCGGAGCATGTAGAGAGCGCAGCGGAAGTACTGGTTCCGGAAGTAGAGGTCTGGCAGTTCCGGCGCAAAAATACGCGTAAGCAGACGACGAGATGGGGCGACTATAGCGGTGAGCAGGCACTTCTTTCGTGACGGAACCTACCAGTCGCTTTGTTCATGTTACACCCGAGGTGCACCGCATTTCGGTGAACCTCGTAGGCAATGAGGAGCACAGTTACGCTTCATGTAAGTTCACAAATGAATATGTATCGTATGTCTGCAGATGCTTACGGGCAATTTCCAACGAGGAAATCGCCCTTCGCAGGGGCTTCTGCGAAATGTTTCTCGAAAAATACTTCGAAGAGGTACTTTTCGTTGTCGCTGCTGCTGTCCGAGTGCGCGGACCCAGATTCCGACGAGCTCTCGTCAGACAATGCGAGGGCTATTGCCATTCCATACGATGCCATAACTGAGAGTTGTAACCGCTATGATGCAGGTGGCGAAGACGGCATACGCGCGCGAAACAGCGCTCAGTGTTCCCCGCTGACATTCCTGCACACGCTAAAAATAACCAAAAATCACAAGTGTTTCGAAAGTGACGACATCGCCAATTACAAGTTCCGGTGAGATCTGCCGCGGGTCGGCGGATCAACCTAGTGCGCTCCGTATGGAACGGAGTTGCTCCAAACGACCAGCGGAACTCGAATTCGTCGTCCCGGAGCAAGAAAAGCTGCTCCAGCACGACCAGTGGAAATCGCCAAACGAATGTGGCGCTCCAGTGGCAAACCGCGAAAACGAACGCCAGATAAAACAGAAGGATGAGCGCTCCCGTCTCTGATGGCGACAGGCAGACGGCGTAAAAATGTACTACCTTTTACCACGCACTCCACTGTTCGTATTTCGTTTGTTGCCAATGGTACATGGTTTAGAGACGCCATAGCGGATGACTCCCGATTTATTTCGACCACATGCGGTTCTTTGACGTCCGCTCAAGGGTGTTTTAATGCAAAAGCATTAAAGGCCTCATCAGGACAAAAATTCGTCGTCGTTCATACAATTCGCCCATTAGCGTGAGGGAAATGACGCCACCAGACCGGGAGTGGCGTCATTTCCGACAAACAAGTGTTAATTCTATCACATTGCCAACACATGACGTTATCGGTGTCCTTGTGAATTCCTTGCATTTCGCCTCCATCGAAATGCGGTCGCCATTACTAACTCTACTTCGGCTACGTAGAGCGTCAGTGGAGGTCAACCACCGTCACTTGCTCCGTTTATTTCCCTCCGCACCAATGCACCTCACATGAGTACCCTGCAGGAGTCACTACTAACCTGCAAACCCATCTCGTCGCCAGTGCAGGGACAGCCGCTGGCGGGCCTCATCCCGGCTGTGGCATGCGCCCAGCAACAAATGTTCCGAGCAGCAACGCACGGCACCCGGCACGGTGCCGTGGAAGTGCAGCGTGTGTGACTTCGCCTCGCCCGATGATCAGCAGATGTGCCGCCACGTCATGGGACACGCCGAGATTCAAGACCTGCTTCTGTGACATGGCCAACGGGCCGCCCATGCCGCCCCAGTCGCCGCCACTCCAGCAGCTACAGGCTCCTCAGCAGATACACGCCTCTCAAGGACCATGAATGCTTCACACAACCAGCAGCATCAGCCGCAAGACGAGGCGGTGTAGGTATGGAGAACCCCGCCGACGAGCCGTCAGTGGTCGACGAGTCGTAGCCTCCGCCGCCAGGGACGGAAGGCGATCGCTCTCCCCCGAAGCTCAGCAGCGCCCTCTCCTATCTGCCGCCCTCCGTCGCCCCCCAGAGCTCGCCCTCCATTTTGGCATCGAGGTTACGCGAGGTATCTGAACAGCCCGATAACGGAGAGATGTTCAACTAGTATCGCTGCGTCCGCTGCAACATGGTGTTCGAACAAAGCGACATGTACACTGCCACGATCCTTTCACGCGCAACGCGAAAAATAACTAAATACGTTATTTGTTACGCTAAAAAAAAAAGGAACGCGTTGCCACCCTACGTTACCAACAACAAAAGGTAACGCGTTACCGTTATCGTTACCGAAAAAAAAATGTAGCGCATGTTACTTTGCCGTTACTTCATGACCATTAATTTTAATTAGTGCGTCTTCGCCCTAAGAACTCACGATAACAATTCTATAAAGCTCCTATTCCAGATAAACCTTCTAACCCAAACAACGATTTTACGCGAAATCCTAACTCAACGATAATACTTTGCACAAATGTGCAGGAGCTTAGCAATGTTATAGTGGCTTTACGTTGCCTGTAGAGTTACATGTGGTGGCTGCTAACTCTGTAGCACACGGTGAAGCAATTTTCTGAAAGTCACTTTAAACACAAAATGACACTTCATCATCAATTCCAAATTCACTAAGAAAACAACGCTGAACTCTCAACAAATTTACAGTAATTCTGAAAAATGTGATGTTCCAAAATGCTCGACATGCTTCCACTCTTTAGAGAGTTTTATGGCTATTCGGACTTTTTTTTTGTTGTGTGTGTCGTCAAGGGCAGGTGTTTTCTGGCATGCATGCGAGCCGCAACAAAGGTCGTCGAGAGCACCTGTACATTTTGTTTAGCGACATCACTTTAGGTGTTCTGCGCATTTTTTTCTAAAAAAGGGCGCGGAGTAGGGGACGATTGGAAAAAAAAGTAACTAGTAACGTGACACCTCACATTACCGAAAAATGTTAACGTATGTTACCCGTTACAGCTCCGGAATGGTAATGAGTACGTTACAATTCGTTACCGGTAAAAGTATCGCGTTAACCGGTAACGTCGTTACTTGTAACGCGTTACCTCCAGCACTGCTCAGTGGTTAAAGCACTCGGCTACTGATCCGGAGTATCCGGGTTCGAACCCGACCGCGGCGGCTGCGTTTCGATGGAGGCGAAACGCTAAGGCGCCCGTGTGCTGTGCGATGTCACTGCACGTTAAATATCGCCAGGTGGTGTAAATTATTCCGGAGCCCTCCACTACGGCACCTCTTTCTTTCTTTCATCTTTCACTCCGTCCTTTATCCCTTCGCTTACGGCGCGGTTCAGGGGTTCGGCGAGATGTGAGGCAGATTGCGCCATTTCCTTTCCCCGACGACCAATTTTCCAATTTTCAAGACAAAAGACAGCTAAAAGTGCAAACTTTCCAACGTACCGGCAAAGGCACTCATCGAATATCTAAAAATCATTTTCTTGTTCTGTCAGAGCAAGTGTGGGCAGCAGTTGATAAATATTGTGGCGTTTGCAGCGATATGATACTCTTCGATGATCCCGCATATGATTTGATCTTTGTGGGCGATCAAAAAAAGCTGCTAAATTACACTTGCTGCGATGGGCAGCCAAATGTGTTCTGCATTTCTGCGGTGTTAACACAGCCGAATGTTCAAAGACCTGCCAGCATGTCCCACATAAACAAGGCCACACAGCAGCGGTAACCTATATGAACGACACCAACACGACTCTTAAAAAAAAACATCACAAAGTGGTCTGCGCTTCACTTATTGAGCGCCTGATGTGGTGAAGCGGCCTTCCTTCAAATGTAAGGGCGCATGCGACAGTTTTGTCGGGGCTGATAAAAGCACCTCAACGATGTACCTGTTGCCCAGATTCTTCAGGTCATGTGATACACGATACACGCAGGGAAGCACTGTCAGCTTTGTCCTACTACATTTCCTTGCCTCTTTACGCGTTGGCATTTCACGCTGGCACACGAGTGTTATAAAAGATTAAGTATTAAAGGACGAACTGCCTTCGCAAGTGTGCTCCATGCCGGCCTCAAAAACTAGTCACGAATGAAATATCTGTTCTGATTTCCGACAGCGCGTGTGGAGTTCCTCACAGTGGGCCAAGGCAAGCCTGGCCTTACATGGTCACCGGACACCACGAGTCGGCTCAGAGAGAGGCCGTATATGCAGAATAAAAACATAATAATTGGTTTTCGGGGAAAGGAAATGGCGCAGTATCTGTCTCATATATCATTGGACACCTGAACCGCGCCGTTAGGGAAGGGATAAGGGAGGGAGTGTAAGAAGAAAGGAAGAAGGAGGTGCCGTAGTGGAGGGCTCCGGAATAATTTCGACCACCTGGGGATCTTTAACGTGCACTGACATCGCACAGCACACGGGCGCCTTAGCGTTTTTCCTCCATAAAAACGCAGCCGCCGCGGTCGGGTTCGAAACCGGGCAGAATCAAAACAAGAAACGTTGAGTGTTCGCAGGACGTAATGCTACAAATGTAATATAACGACGTCCATGTATACGCACCAGATATTGAATGTATTACTGAAAAATTAAATTTGTCATTTTCCTCTTCTTTCTCAGTGTGTGTGTGTGTGTTATCTTTCACGCCTTGGCTTTAAATATCGCAAGCTCCTCAGAGATCCCTCTGGCGAGAGTTATGAAATGACGCCTTATGCGCAATGCAAAGCATTGAGTTTCTAAATATTTTCTAAATATATTTAAATAGTGCATATTTTCACTCCAATAGACTTAACGCGAGTGAAAGTTCGCTGTTAAGCTGAAATGAAAAGTTTTTACAGCATTTCTCCAAAGTTTGCTTCGAGAAGTGTCGTATTTCTACGGCAGAATTCACATCTTATGCATCCAACAATAGCCAAGCCAAGCAAGAAACCTCGTCTTCCCGGCATTCCCACGTTTGTCCACGATGGATGAAGTGCACCGCCGCCAGCTTTCCCTCTAGTTGTATTAAGAAACTCTACGGTGCGAAGCAAGCTACGCTCTAAACAAAGGGAGTAAAAAAGGAGTAAAACTGTCCACTAGCGCACACCCTTTAATAGAAGGGTGTGCGCTACAGGACAGTTTACACCGTTTTTACTCCCATATGGGTGTGTTTGTGTTTAGAGTGTACGAGCGGCTTCCGGAAAGGTCTTCCACATGCACGAAAGCCGTCACGTCGCTCTCGTAGCCTGCGCTCCAGCAGAGAGCACTTCCACCGTTGTGCTGCCATGTTGCAAGGACAATTAGGAACCCCATGATCGGTTCTTTCTGGAATTCAATCCGCACATCTGTTACCGTAAATATATATTTCATTTCTTTTATGCCTTGAGGCACTATTCAAAAGTGTTAAACAAGTGCGTTGAGAGAGCAGTTCATTCACTATGCCGCTGCTGTCTCGACGGGATGCTTCAGTGCAGCGTACCCCTACCACACTGACCTCTATAAGGTATCCCTGTAGGTTTAGGTAGCGTAGCCCTAGCTTGGTAGTTTCTGCGTGCTCGTCTGCCTCGTTCCTGCGATACCCTGGTGACCAGGTATCCAGATCAGGTGTTGCGGAGGAAGTACCCAGCTTCTACAAAAGACACAACTCGGAAAAACTACGGACACAATTCCTTCAACAACCGCAGGAGCCTAAACACGATGTCCCCAGGCTGTTTATGTCGTTTACGAGCCTTTAATTTCGCGCGTTTCCATTCTCAGAATGTTCAGTACACCCCACTGCTCCCGGCTCGTCTCAGCGTTGCAAACAGCAAGTTCCACACCAAAGCACCGAGGAATGCAACCTAAAAGGTAACAGAAAGCCACAGCAGATGATAAATCGTTTGCGTGCTCCTATAAAACAAAAAACAAATTTAATAGGGCATTCGACCTGCTGTCTTTCGAATTTAAAAATGCAGCGCTAGTCATTGCGCCACAGAACATTTAAACAAGGTATTTATTACACTGAAATTATATTCTATTTACATTAACTATGTGCAAAGCTTTAGAGAAACGTCACGAAAGAAATCTCGAAAAGATAGAAAAGATAGGAATCTAAAATATATGGGTCGCAAAACAATTTTTCCGAAGATTGCAGCAAAAAAGCACTGTAGATTAGGCCTTTTATGCTGTCATCTTGCAAGAATGTTGTTTTTCGACCTAACCCCCCCCCTCCCCACCCCCACCCCCACCCCTTTATCCTGACATTTTCGTTCTGCATGGGCATAGATGCGCATGCGCTCACTGTCGTCTTATACGTTCAACTAACATACGTGTCAATAAACATGGAGTCAGCGCCCGTCCAGTCAAGTCTTTTAGTGTATACGTCTAAATATGTAGCGCTGTTTAATCTCAAAAGAAAAAGGATGAAGTGGAAAGCCGCCCTGTCCAGCTCCGACCTCGAGGGCCAGAAAGCGTTCATCGAGAGTATAAGGGCAGCGGCCTTATACCCATCATCTCCAAGATTTATTCTTGTCTCTTCCTCCTCCTCACCTGCCTCGAATCGAGAGCCTCGTGGTGCGTAACGCACATGAAGTCGGCCTTGTAAAAGGCGCTACATATAGCGCCAGAAACTGAGTGCCCTGAATGCCTGGACGCCTTCGTCTGTAGACAATGTGAGCTAGGTCTTTCATGCTGCTTGAAAGAAAACAAGAATGGTGGACGCGACTCAGGCGAGGTATGCAAGCGCTTGTGCACGTCCCTTATTGGCCGTTAACGTGCGCTTGGCGCAGTCAATTGTATGAAAATGAATATTCGGCACGAAGAAAAAGGTCGCAATAAGACTAGTCACATATTTCGAGGACAATATTATTTCTTGAATGCCAAGAAGACGCACGTTATAAAACTTGTACCTTCGCATACAAAACAGAAAAAAACGGTATACGAAACATTGGCTCAGGCGCCACTGAAAATAAACGTTGTATAGTAATCGTTGAGACTCCTCGCGACGCGACATGCACGGGCGATGGCTCCTTTATCAACGAATCACGAAGTAGGATGTATCGAAGTCATCTGCAGATGATGGCTGTGCAGATCAGAGGCATTGCGCTGTCCGGGGCAGTCCTTGCAAGTGCCTCGTATAACCGTCTGTTACCGCGTAGCAGCTATCCCACCATTAACACGGACGGAGGGAGACAGCACGCGAATTCGAATGCACCAGCGAGGATGCGCCTGATATAACTTGACATCTGTCATGTGCACCGCAAAACGTACGCACGGCCCACGTGGCGCGCCTTAATTCCTCGCACGTGAACCACGGAAAGTTTTCTTGAAAGCGCCCCGCTTCAAAGTCTGTCATCTGAGACAGCCTATAGTTCGCGCAGTTCAAGCGGGCAGTGATCGTGCATGGTGGACCACTACGCAAATTGGATGAATCCGATGAATGAATGGTGGGCGGGGGCAACGCCTTTTGTGAGCCTTTGTACGGAAGGCACGCCATGGTGGCGATTGCCACCGGCCGCCAAGTCCGGAGATCAGTTGAAGCCGATGACCTCCAGGATGCGGACGACAAAGTCCTTGTGGCTGCTAAGCGGGCTGTTGTCGAACGTGTCGCAGTGTTCGGTGCGACCCTTCTCCAGAGACCCGTCGACGTACAGCCCCATGCCGTTCCTGCACAAACAGAGGTCATGGCTTTGCCCACTGTAAACACAACAGCATCCGACGTTTTACATTCTAGCCCTGGATAAAGAGGTCAAAACTATAGCACCATCCCAGCGAGAACCCGCACACGGCCGCACAGACTACAGGCCCGAATTACACAAGAAGACACAACCTCATTGACCTCCAGAATGTTCCATTCTAGTTAATCACATGATTGTGGAGTGGTGCCACCATTTAAGTTTTCTGTTCCCGCAGACATACTGCAACTGCATGCTCTAGGACGTGGTCAGCCATGCTAAACATCTCTGGGCATTAATATCACAAGACTTAATTGAGTCCCGCACTAGTCCTCAGCCATGTTAAGAGAGGAAATTGGTACGAAATTCGCACATGCGCAAATAACGCTATGTAGACGTCTTTTCAAAGTGTCTGGTATGCACTGATTCCGACTAGACATAGCTCACGAACACTGCTAAAGAATGACAGCCATACGCCTTTCACCGTTTCCCTTCAACATTTCATCCCACTGCACTTCTACAGTATCCCAGCCATGGTCTGACTGATGAGACTTAGGGGCAGCTCGATTTGCGCAACGTACTTTTTTGGACTGCGTCAAAAAAGGGGACGTTTCGTGGTATTCCAACAAAATTTCTCGCCGAGGGGGGAGGACCTTCCCCCACTTATAACCGCTCCTGGTCTAATGATATCAGCGACGAAATTCCGGTGCGAAATTTTCACCCCTGATGCCGTAGGGGGTTTTCAGAAGTTAGAAGATGCGTTGAGTCACTTTGTCAGTGACTGTGACAGTGTATGTGTGTGCGAGCCACTGTGAGCTGTAGGCTGATGTCCCTTCCCCTATCTTTGTAGTCATCAGCTGTTATAATTAAAGCGGAAGCCAGCGCGATTGTTCCGAGAGCCCCAAATTTCGCATCGATTAGTAAGCGTGGAGGGGGGGGGGGGCGGTGAGTGGAGTTCTGCCAGCGGTCTATTGTCCGGGCCCGCGGTAAGATCGCAACAGCTCCCCAGTGTCGTACCCGGCGCCGATCTGGATCATGCGCTGGTTGGCCGAAAGGAAGAGCTTGCAGGAGTGGGGCACGTCCTGCGTCGAGTTGACGCCGACCCAGGCGAAGCGCTTGGGCTCTGGCACGAAGGTGAACAGGAACGTCTCGCCCGTGCCGAAGTAGGCCTGCTTGCGCTCCTGCCACTTGGTGGAGCAGTAGGCGCCGAAGCGCTCTTCGCGCGTCGTCAGCACCACCAGCACGGTGGGCTCCCAGCTCTCGGAGCGCAGGTAGAAGTTGGTCAGGCTGCTGCCGTGCTCGTTGGTCGAGTAGACCAGCTCCGGCTGCAGCATGGCGATGCGAGGCGGCAGCCAGTTCCACAACACGGCCATCTGCGCAGTGCAAAGTGGGTCACACACCGCACATGAAGTATGTGAGTGTTCTGCTTTGCGAAGAGAGGTGGGTAAGTACGTCTGGTCCACCTGTAATCCTCCTGGACGACCCAATAAGAAAGGAGTGGGGTAGCGTAGGTGTGATATGAGGAAAAGGATGCTTCATTGCCGTCTGCAGGTTCCAGATCACAAGGGCCGTATGCATTAAGGTTGTGCACTGGTTTTGGAGGCCGACTCGGCCTATTTTGCGGTGCACGAGGTCGCGGCATGCTGCTTAGGAATTTGTCAAGATTATGGCAGCTTTTCGGTTGGTGGTCACTGCCAAAGCTATCGCGGCTTCTTGAGCCAGGGAGGGCTCGGATGTGCCTATGAAGGCACTGTTGACTAAGGAGCCATCCGACTTCGACACCGTGATAGTTATTCTGCGATATATGGCTCCTGCTGCGCCTAAAAAGTGTGTTGGGGATGGTATCCAATCTGCGCCAGAGATATTCTGCTGGGGCCCATGGCCTGGAGTGACTGAACTGAGGGTGCATATGCCAAGGTAGTGGTCGGTTGACTATTCATTTGCGAAGATTAATCGGGAGGTATGTTGTATGGTTCGTGGTGTGCGGGGGAGAGTTAAACCGTCCATAAGACATCACGTTCAGTTAGTGTGAGTGTCAGGCGAGTATGTTGAGCAAGGCGATGGGCTGCCAGCAGCTCATCCAGGGTGTTCTGAATGCCAAGGCTGAAGAAGCGTTCAGTTCAAGTGCTCATCGGTAGTCCAAGTGCCATATTGTATGTCTTCCATCCATGTGTTGATTCTGCCTCGCTCTCTCTTTCGGGTGGAAAGGTATGGCAGCTTAATGTGATACGAGACTGCAGAAAGACTTGGAGAAGTTTGAGCCGATCGCGTTCTTTGATGGCGCGGTGTTTCATTTTAACTCTTTGAAGCATGTACGGACGACCACTCGTCCGTGTCTCTCACCGTGTACCATATCTCTCCTGCGCTGTATCACTTCGCTAAGAAAATTCTAGTTCGCAATTAATCCGTACAATCGCTTTGTATGTTTTTCTGGAATTTCCAAGACCACTCTAGCTTTACCTCACCGCGGCTTCCACTTAGCGCTGTTAATGTCATCTGACGACTTAAAAACTAACTACATATCAGATCTTTGTGTCAGGGAAGTAATATGCTCATGGAGGCCCGCATGTGCACACCACGTTTACTAACAAAGTCCCATTACGTGCCCTTCTGGATTTTTTTTTCGAAAGATAGGTTGTGCACTTTTAAAAATTCATTTTCCTTTGGTACGCTTATGGCTTATATGGTACCGCTGTGGAGTAATAATAATAATAATAATAATAATAATAATAATAATAATAATTGGTTTTGGGGGGAAAGGAAATGGCGCAGTATCTGTCTCATATATCGTTGGACACCTGAACCGCGCCGTAAGGCAAGGGATAAAGGAGGGAGTGAAAGAAGAAAGGAAAAGAGAGGTGCCGTATAGTGGAGGGCTCCGGAATAATTTCGACCACCTGGGGATCTTTAATGTGCACTGACATCGCACAGCACACGGGCGCCTTAGCGTTTTTCCTCCATAAAAACGCAGCCGCCGCGGTCGGGTTCGAACCCGGGAACTCCGGATAAATAGCCCAGCGCTGTAACCACTGAGCCACCACGGCGGGTCCTGTGGAGTGTCGCAGCACGCCGTTTCTAAGGAACTCGCTGAGATAAATTTTTAGAACCTATTTCGTTAAGATAATGCGGCCGACAGGGAACTGATTTTTCAGGACGCTTCCTCAGCAGTCTATGCACAAGGCTGCCCTGCTTCTGCGGCACTGACCAGGGTTTCGCGCTAATCTCCATCCGCCAGCACGCATCCGCAGAGGTGGCGCGTCGTACCTGTTGAGCACTGAGCACCTCTGAGCGGAAATTGGAGACGGGCATGATGCCCGGCGACATGGCGCGCGAGGCGGCGTTGAACTTGTTGTCCTTGACGGAGAGGCAGGACGAGGTCACCTGCAGGTAGCTGCCGGAGGGGCTGACCGTAACGCCGGTCTCCGTGGCCGAGCGCAGGCGGCTGCTGGCGCTGCTCTTCACGACAGCCTCGGACTTGAGCAGCTGGTCGTTCAGCACCTTGGCGCTGACGCCCTGAGAGCGAGAGACTAGGGGTATCACCGCAACGGAGTGTGACGCGAATCTGACCGCAATCGATAGACGAAGTGCACAGGGCTGCGGGGCTGAAAATCTCTACGGACAGTCTACAGACGGACAGTTGATATAAAGGTAATACCGGAAGGACATACGTTTGCGGAGTGTCTCATGCTAATATCTGAAAAAAAAAAAGCCGTGCCGGAGCAGTAAGCCAATGAACTGCCTGGCTTCGGTCTGGGCTAGACCAGCGAGCAGCGGCCGCACCCCTACAAATTTTTTTAGAGTCTATAGACGGTCTGCCGACTTCCGTCTATAAAGTATATAAACTTTCTACAGACAAATCCTAATGAAGTCTATATTCAATGCAAATCCTATAGACAGTCTATAGGCAATCTATAGATTTATGGCCAAACACTTTTAATACACTTTTATCTATAGAGAATCCATGGACTATGAATAGGCAAAATTAAGTATCTATAGAAAGGCAATAGAGTCTATAAAAAGTCTATAGACTGTCTATAGACCATTTTTATGAGGGAAGTACGGGTATATAATGCTCTGCCCGGAGATTGATAACCGGCTGCGGCTGGTGCACTTGCATGTTGCTGAAAAACAGAGCAGGAGTACAAAGTTGATTACTATGCAGCTAGTGGTCAGTTTTTTTTATAACGCCCTAAGACCCAACCCCGAGCGCATCCCAGAGTCGGCACATGTTCGGCCAATAAGAAGTTAGCTCCCGAGGCTCTCGTCTGCCCGCCTGTTTGCCCTTTGTCACCGCAACGTATATGGATACGATATCTGGTGAACTATAGTGACGCGTAGCATGACGATGCAGCACGTACCTGGATGTTGTAGGCTGTCTTGAGGAACTTGTCCACGTCGAAAGGCATGTCCCGGCAGAACACTATGATGCGGTCCAGGAACCTCCCCGTGTCCGGAGACTGGTCTCCCGAACAGCCGCCTGGTACATACACCACGCTATACATTTCCGATGAATACCGAACAGAGCCCGAGCCGCTATGAACTGAGGCTCGATCGACCCCGCACACGCATTTCTACGACAGCTACCACGTGGCTAATAAAGAGCAAAGTTGATTGCTTCTTCAGTGTACTTTAGCCTTCGGTAAGCTGCAGACTGCATGCCTCAACAGCGTTCTCGCGTTCGGAACTGGATTTCACAGACTGCAAGTTGAGGGGGCACAGCTTCTCCAACAACCGAATCGGTAAAATAATTAGCACCTCATCATCCCCGCCGAGTTCAAACAGTATGGAGTGTTTCTCTTGTTTTCAGCGAGAATGGTCTTGAAGAGGAGGAAGAATATACTTTTTGCGGTACGTTTAGCGTCTAGTGCAAGTAAGAAAACGAATTTATATCAAGTCTACGTAGTGGTTCAAAACTGTCAGACAATGATTACAAGTGCTACGAGTGGTCACTTTGCACGTATACAGTGCCCGTCTAAACTGTACTGCGTGTTTCAGCGTCACATGATTCATGATTTTCATGACAGGGATCACAAAAGCGGGCGAATAGCTTTCTGCACTGGGTCTCATGAAGGAAGGCCTAATCAAGGCACCTCACCTTTGCCCTTGCCTTTCTTTCCGCTGAATACTCGTGCCATGAACGATTCGGCGGGGAATTCGCCTGAAAGCAGAGGAAGGATGCAATATATAGGGAGATGTATATGCACACTCGTGCATGCCGAGACGCAGTTGCGGTTTTGCTGGGCTTAATTATACGGCATCAGCATCCAGCGTAACAGAAAACGCAATGAAGTCACAACTTACTTCCGTCGCATGTCACGTGATGCATGAAGGCCGCCAATCATGAAGCGTCACACCCGCCATCATAAGCTAAATATCAGTGAATATAAACATTTCGCCGGCCTCTTTCGGAGTAAGGCTATAGGACGCAGGTTAGCATTGTATGAAACAACGGGGCATGAATGCCAAACAGTCGTGCTGTTCAAATCTCCACTAGCTGCGGCATCGTTCATCGCGAGAACCCCAGCACAGTAAAGCCGAACGTTCGAGGAGAGCACTTGTCACCGGGGCACTGTGTCCTCGATTTTACAGCCTGTATGATAGAGCGGTGGGTTTAAGTCCAGTCGGCTCTCCCTTTCTTTCCACTCACTGGCGTGCTCCTGGACGAAGAGGATGAGGATGGCCATGGCGATGCGGTACAGCGCCCGCACGCCCTCAATCAGGAAGCAGTCCATGGTGCGCACCTGCAGTGGTCGCAGCGAACGCGGCCCTTCTTCACTCAACACAATCCCCAGTTCAAGCTTATTCGCGGCCCAACTGCATTCGCGGACCAACTGCACAATACAGGGTGTTCAACTTTATGCAACACAACCCCGCCGCGGTGGCTCAGTGGTTAGGGCACTCGACTACTGATCCGGAGTTCCCGGGTTCGAACCCGACCGCGGCGGCTGCGTTTTTATGGAGGAAAAACGCCAAAGCGCCCGTGTGCTGTGCGATGTCAGTGCACGTTAAAGATCCCCAGGTGGTCGAAATTATTCCGGAGCCCTCCACTACGGACCTATTTGTTCCTCTCTTCTTTCACTCCCTGCTTTATCCCTTCCCTTACGGCGCGGTTCAGGTGTCCAACGATATATGAGACAGATACTGCGCCATTTCCTTTCCACCAAAAACCAATTATTATTATTATTATTATTATGCAACACAAGCAACTTACCAGATAAATAACCCAACCTCAAAAACGATGTTCCGCAGCCATCATAGCATTGTAATGAAAATCTTGCAGGCTAATACAGGCGTAATCCAGGAATACACACTGCATGAAATGCAGCAGGTATATATTTATGGAATGTATTTATATATTGCATAATTAGGTATATATTTATGCAAGGCAAAGGGGGTATTTATGCAATAGGTAGTATACCTTCTCATTGCGGTTCTGCTACCAGCGTTCCCACCGAGGACCATGTATGCTTTTAAGTAACACGCGGGTGCTCGCTTGTTATCCAGATGAGCTTGAAACAGTAATAGTGAGGTAGGCGCCCACTAAAGCCCACATGTACTATAGTCGGATACAACTCAAGAACGAAGCGGCAATGCCCATAGGGTCCTCTAGCCAATGGCGTCGACCGATTTTCATGACGCCGAGGTTAATCCCATTAGGCCGTGGTTATTCCCCTTTCATCAGCCACACCCTGCCATTTCACGCTGGCACCTATGCCCAAGTGAATCGGACAGGGGGGGGGGGGGGGGGACCAATCGAGGGGGAGAATCTGCCGATCGATATCGTTGGCTGGAAGAAAGGGGCATTTGGCGCTTCATTCTTGAGTTGCATCCGACTAATACGACGCTAGCTGTACTACGGGACGACTTTTCTTGGCAATGCTGCAGAGTCTAGGCAGTCGCTCCGCCATATGAGCTAACCGAGGCGGAAAACAACGTAGGGCGATAGCGAATTGATCAATAACTCTGGCGCTTCATTCCTGAGTTGCATCCGACTAATACGACGTTAGCTGTACTACGGGACGACTTTTCTTGGCAATGCTGCAGAGTCTAGGCAGTCGCTCCGCCATATGAGCTAACCGAGGCGGAAAACAACGTAGGGCGATAGCGAATTGATCAATAACTCTGGCGCTTCATTCCTGAGTTGCATCCGACTAATACGACGTTAGCTGTACTACGGGACGACTTTTCTTGGCAATGCTGCAGAGTCTAGGCAGTCGCTCCGCCATATGAGCTAACCGAGGCGGAAAACAACGTAGGGCGATAGCGAATTGATCAATAACTCTGGCGCTTCATTCCTGAGTTGCATCCGACTAATACGACGTTAGCTGTACTACGGGACGACTTTTCTTGGCAATGCTGCAGTCTAGGCAGTAGCTCCACCAAATGAGCTAACCGAGGCGGAAAACAACGTAGGGCGATAGCGAATTGATCAATAACTCTGGCGCTTCATTCCTGAGTTGTATCCGACTAATACGACGTTAGCTGTACTACGGGACGACTTTTCTTGGCAATGCTGCAGAGTCTAGGCAGTCGCTCCGCCATATGAGCTAACCGAGGCGGAAAACAACGTAGGGCGATAGCGAATTGATCAATAACTCTGGCGCTTCATTCCTGAGTTGCATCCGACTAATACGACGTTAGCTGTACTACGGGACGACTTTTCTTGGGAATGCTGCAGAGTCTAGGCAGTCGCTCCGCCATATGAGCTAACCGAGGCGGAAAACAACGTAGGGCGATAGCGAATTGATCAATAACTCTGGCGCTTCATTCCTGAGTTGCATCCGACTAATACGACGTTAGCTGTACTACGGGACGACTTTTCTTGGCAATGCTGCAGTCTAGGCAGTAGCTCCACCAAATGAGCTAACCGAGGCGGAAAACAACGTAGGGCGATAGCGAATTGATCAATAACTCTGGCGCTTCATTCCTGAGTTGTATCCGACTAATACGACGTTAGCTGTACTACGGGACGACTTTTCTTGGCAATGCTGCAGAGTCTAGGCAGTCGCTCCGCCATATGAGCTAACCGAGGCGGAAAACAACGTAGGGCGATAGCGAATTGATCAATAACTCTGGCGCTTCATTCCTGAGTTGCATCCGACTAATACGACGTTAGCTGTACTACGGGACGACTTTTCTTGGCAATGCTGCAGAGTCTAGGCAGTCGCTCCGCCATATGAGCTAACCGAGGCGGAAAACAACGTAGGGCGATAGCGAATTGATCAATAACTCTGGCGCTTCATTCCTGAGTTGCATCCGACTAATACGACGTTAGCTGTACTACGGGACGACTTTTCTTGGCAATGCTGCAGTCTAGGCAGTAGCTCCACCAAATGAGCTAACCGAGGCGGCAAACTTTAAGTAGGGCGAGAGCGAATTGATCAATAACTCGAGTTGAAACAGTGCTGGTCAAATGTTTAGTTTGAACTCGAATGGAGATAATTCTAGCTCGAACAAGACGAGTGCACGAGAGGAACACAGAGCAATGTGTAAACGCGCTGACTTGCGAACGTTGTTTATGGAAATGTAACAGCAATTCATACCAGCTTTCGCCACAAAACTCAGCGACAGAGTTATTTCCGAGGGAAGCAGAGCGTATAGCCAGGGGGTGGCAGAGGATTTAGGTACGGAGTTGACAAGATATGGAAATATGCTGTAACGGGGCGGCCGCGACGTAGAGATGACCTTCACCTCACACTCTAAAACACGAGCACGCTATAGTGCGAATAAAAAGGGAGCAAGTTATACTCTAGCGCACTCCCTAGGACCGCTTACTCCCTTTTTACTCCCTTCTGTTTAGACTGATGCACGCTATCAGCTTAGGCCAAGCAATTCAAGGGCAAAGAAAGGTTTGGTTTGTTGTTTGTGAGGCTTTAACGCCCCAAAGCGACTCAAGCTATGAGGGACGCCGTAGTGAAGGGCTCCGGAAACTTCGGCCACAGAAAGCTCATCAAAGCAACCTAACTGCATTAGTGAATGACTGGCTGGAATAGCAAGTCAGCAAGCCTCCCGCCATAATGGCGTCCTCGCTACAACAGCCGATATATCCATAGCCCATGCGCACCATGTGGTAGAAGGGCAGTCCGCGGAAGATCCACAGCTGCCAGGTGCGGAATATCTTCTCCAGCTCGTCCTCCTGCTGGACCTTGCGCAGCAGCCGGGTGTAGGTCTTCTTCTGAACATGCAAGGCACAACGCACACTGCGGTTAGTGAGCAGGCTCGATGGCTTGGAGCCTCCATGAGCAGGAACACCGCGCCACCTACCGCCAGGCGCTTGGTGAGCTGCATGAGCGTGTGGGACGACGTGTCGTACATCAGCCGCGTCTGGCTCAGGTGGCGCACGATGGTTCCCTCGATCAGGGCACACACGCATTCGTACGTCTGCGAAGACGATGAGCAGACGAATCACTTGGTCTGAAGCATCTATAGCGCTACAGGGACTAAAAGGAAGGCGCTGTGACTCTGTCACTCCAGCCGAACCAAGGGATGACGAAAGAGCTGTAAGGGGGAGGCAAATATTAAAAGTCGCAAAAAGAAGAGTGATTTCGACCACATGGGGTTCTTTTACAATGACATCGCACACCGCACGGGCGGTCGTCTTTCGCATTTCGCCTTAATGGAAATTTGACCACCACGGCTGAGAATTGGTTCCGTGACTTGATCCGAGATTTGATCCCCTGAAACTCGATCCCGTGAGGAAAGGGACGCCATAGCTGCTGAACCAGCGATGCGGATGTAAGAACAATAAATGCGAGACCTTCGATTCTGGAGCGCCTTCATCGCTTGCCAGCAGAGAGTCGAACCCAGGGGGTGAAAACGCGCAAATTGAACAGGTAGCCGCAGAGAAAGTCCGCCCCATCCAAATGGGCACTGGAACACCCTTCGACATCCTGCGGACGTTCTGAACGCCCATAAGACGTCCATAGGAGTTTTAATGCCCATTGGATATGTTGCAGGCACACGTTAGGCACACGTTAGAGAACTTACAAGACCCAAAGGGGCCCAGTAACATTACATGCAAGTGCCAACTGAAGCATCTCACAATAATCGATTCGCCTTCCGGCATAGAAGCTTGGCTATGCCACGATTATAGCTTCCTATTTCCGCGTGCTCAAGACTTCTCTGCTCAGCGTTGGAACGTCTCCCTTCTGCAAAAAGATTTGTTTCTGAGCTAGTTGGTGGTTCATGATGCAAGAGAACTACAGCCGACAAATAAACGCCACACAGTAAAGACACGTACTTACAAAAGGCTGTGTAGACACGTACACACGTACCCAAAAGACGTACAAAACTTTTGAACCACCTTTCTAGTCCTCTGAGCCTGTTTTGTTTCCTGCTTCTTCTCCCTCCCCTAGTCAAGCTTGTGTACGTGTCTTGTTTACCGTGTGGCGTTTATTTGAAGGCTACAAATCCCTTGCCCCCTTTCTGACGCCTATACACAAGGAAGCTCAGTTGATAATCAACTTACTGGGCTCTCGTTTCTGCGTGCCCGTGCAATAATAAACGTACGGCTCTGTCGGCTGCCATGTGTTCATGTCGCCCCGTCCAGGGATGTGCTATGTTGAACTAAAATGCACAACAGAGCGCTTATTTAGTACGATAAGCAACGCACAAGGTGCGGTGCGAGCTCACCTGACGAAGCAAACTGTGCCCGGCAGCACTGAAGATCCATACATTTAGCCATTAATTGAAAGAGATCCTTTATCTGCAGTCAGTCCGCAAGTTCAACCCCGCGCGTCACGGCGCATTCCTTTAACTTCTATCAAGTGCAAACTGGTCGCAAACTTGGTCGTTGCCGGGGACTTGCTGGTAACAGAGCATATGACTTTACATTCACGAACCACGTCACGATCAGTGTTAAGGCGAACAGTTCAGCTTCAGCGGATCAAAACAAATAAATATTTCTTGATGTGACGGTTGCTTCCAGTCCCATAAAATTGGCGGTTCAGGTTCAGTAATAATAATAATAATGCTTTATTCAAAACAGCTGGGTACACTAAAGCCAAGGTAGATAATGTCTAAGTCATCACCTTCACATCGATCCTGACTGTACACGGTCGTACACCTTCCAATTCCACCACCACTCCGTGCTTCCAGCGCTGCGCGCCGCGCCACTCGCGGGCATTTGGGCAACTACTGCGCAGGCGCTGTGGGAGTCGTAGCAATGTTCAAAGGTTGGTCGTAGGCGGGTTTTCCGAATTCTACACCGTGTTCCGCAATTAACCGCACGCCATAGAAAGCTCCTCAGAGCTATATCAGTGAATTGTTCGAGCGAAAATTTCGCACAGAAATGGCATTTCGTCGAAAGAATTGCTGTATACGATTTGTTTGGGGTACTTGCCTGAATCAATGAGAAAAATTCGGGTATTCGCATCGCCTGCGGCGACGACGAAACGAAAAAGGCCGCTTTTCAGCCATTGCACCGGTGGCGCCATCTCGTTTCTCGGTCGCAGAGATTTGGCAAAGGAGGCGGGGGAGTGCCTTGCGGGAGGTTTGAAGATGCTGTACCATAAAATTCTTCAAACTTTGGCCAAACTAAGCTTTTTGTGATCACTGACACAGCACTTGCTGAACAGTCCTCAAACCTCCCTCAAAAGACACCCCTCCTCATAGAGCTATTACTACCAACACCTCCTTTGCCAAATCTCCTCGATCGACCGACGAGATGGCGCCACCGGTGGAATCGTTTCGTCGTCGCCGCAGACGATGCCATTATCTGAATTTTTCTTATCAATTCAGGCAAGTACTCCAAAGAAATGTGGTATAAAACAATTCTTCCGACCAAATGCCATTTCTGTGCGAAATTTGAGCTCGAAAATTGACCGGTTATGCCGTGAGGTGCATTCAATGGTGCGCGTTTAATTGTGGAACCGTCTGTATATGTCGCTACGCTACCCCCGGCCTGTAGCAGCTGTTGCCGGCGCACTGTAGCTTGGTGACTTAGAAGAGAGAGAGAGGGGGGGGGGTTAGGGTTACGGGTGCGGCATATGGCTACCCTCTAAGGGAAAATTGCAGTACAGACGACAAACCCGTATCACCCGCCTACGACTCACAGCATCTGTGCAAAGTTTCCCAAGCGCCCGCGAGAGGCGCTCCGCGCAGAGCGTCGCAAGGAGCGGTGTTCAAGTTGGAAGTGGACGACCGCTACATGTTGCCACGAAAAACTGCCTCGAATCGACGCGAAGCCGCTACTGGCCGTTAGCGGCGGCAAGCGGTCGTGGATGCGAGTTGCCGGACCTGTTCCTCGGAGAGGTAGTGCAGCAGCAGGGAGACGACGGGGTGCAGGATGGGGCAGTAGGTGATGAAGGGGTGGCTCACGGACACGATGAACAGCACCCGCTCGGCGCGTTGCTGGCCCTCGGCCGACAGCAGGTAGTCCTCGCAGAAGAGCGGATCGGCGTACGCCGGAAGCCCCATGGGCCAGAGGCCACCGAGGGACTCCTTGACCGTGCCCTGGTAGAAGTCGTCCGGCACGCCACCCTTGGAGTGGCCCTCGCACAGCTTCAGCCACAGCTCGCCCCGGTCAGGGTAGTCGATGGGCCAGTGCTGGGTCCGCACGATGCTCTTCGCCTGCGAACACGCGGGGATCCAGCTACAGACTCCTCAAGGCCCACAAGCCATGGACAACTCTTAGACGTAATCGCCTATGTGCAAGAGTCTCCTCACAGCACTCTGTGGCGCCCAGAAGATCGGTGATATATAACGTCCTAGTAAGAATGAATTAAAGAAGCCCAATGGTGACGCATTACGGATCGAAGGTAAAGCCACTCTTCGCGGGCTTTACCTTCGATGGCGTTAGTTTTCTCCTTTCGACCAAGCGTTGCTGCTTTGTAAATGTGTCGTCATTATAAACGTACATCATCATGCTGCTGCCTTAGCCAGCGCCGCGAAGTGCAGAGAAGCTAGAGTAGTGTAGCAGTTTTACGCCACCATTTCAAACCCTAGCACAATACTTTTGGCGCGCTTCCTGACCAGGATTCACGCATTCTGTCCCATTAAGCAAGTGTAATTCTAAAACCCCTTCAGTTGCCCTTCAGTGCTGCTACCCAATTAACGCAGAATGTTGATGCAACGTTATCTGCAAGTAACAACTGCCAGGCAACGTTGGGAAACAAAACATGACGTTCCACATAACGTTGCCTTGAGTACGTTGTCGGAATGTTGCAGGATGGTATCAATACGACGTTTGTGGGCATAAATTGCACCAACATTGGGTGTAGAGATCTAGACAACGTTTCTGAGTCCATGTTTAGGCAGCATTTGTGAACAAATTACTTGCAGGATATAATACTGACGAGGCCAATAGTGCACCGGTAATGTAGTTTACTTAATCCTGCTGCTTCTCTGAGCCAAGTGAATGCAGTGTAACTGGAGGATACTAAAGCAACATAAGAGTAGTGCTCGGAAAGGCGCCTCCTTGAAAACTAGCATGTTCATTTTTATGGAATGCAGTTCGATAATTCTCGCACAAAGATATCAGCGCGTAATAGTACGGCTTTTTTTTAATAAAAGGTATTATCAACATGATCATGCTCGCTTGTATTTCTAATTTTTGCCATCAGTTCAAAAACGCACGAAACTACTTCGCTTGATTGGTGAGCGTCACTGGCTCTAAAACCAGGGCCTCATCTGGGGAATATATAAGCTTGCTGAAATGCACTCATACGTATGTGAGCGTAGCGCGGTGGCGTTTTCTGGTTCGTAATGTTGCTGTAGCATAATGTTTCATGCATTATCGTTCGCCGAGGAAGTGCTTGCTGTGTACATTACGTTCGTGAATGCATTGTAAAAAATGAGCACGTTGCTTGCGATCAGTTACTTGCAGCGGTCATATTTTTTTCACGTATATGTAGGCGTAGGATTGCCCGACAGCCGACACACATTGAGAGGCTACGTTACTTTGTGTACTTTTTGTCAATCGAACGTCATGATAATGTCACGTCAAAGTTACATAAACATTGTACGTTGCCTGGTGATCAAAAAGTCAAGTTAGCAATAATCAGGCAACGTTATAGGCAGACTATGGTAACCATTAAGGCAACGTTCTGGCAACGTTTTGCGTTCCTTGGGTAAGTGCATGGCGCTATTATCAAAATTAGGGCATGGAGTAGTTGGTAGTTCGTCGTGATGCTATTGTTGCCCACTTGTAAAAGAAAGCAACTCTGATGAAGAGTGCATGAAGCCGTTCTGAAAGATCTTTCTCTCACCTCCTTGATTTTCTGCTGCTTGATGAGCTGAATGGCATCGTTGTAGACTTTCGTCACGGGCGTGGGAGAAGCAGGTATGGGCACGGGGAGTTTGGAAGCGTCGACAAACTCCTTATTGAAGCATGCAGGCAGCGAAGCCATGGCCCGTTTGCCTGCTGCCTGTAAGTGGCATGGCGTTGCACATTGTTAATGCCAGGGCTTAATATTAAAATCCTCATCGGGAAAAAATATTTCATCGTTCATAAAATTCGCTTATTGGTTGGACGGAAGTGACGTCAGTTCCAATAAAGGCGTCAATAGCTTCTAATGCTATCGTATCTTGCTAACCCATAATGCCAATAGGTATCCCTATGCATATTTTCCCAAAGTTTCAGGCCTGAGCTTCTTCCGCAAAGTTCGTTCGCTGGCATCCTGTTGAAGCCAGGCGCCGAGCTGATCGGTCCAGTGCAGGCTCGCCCACAGCCCGGCGCCCAGCGACAACTCGCCCAAGCGCGCCCGGGCTTGTCAGGGCCCAGCGCGAACCGCCGCCGCAAGGCGGTCTGACAAGTCACCCTTCAGGCGGAGCAGGTGATGCAACCGTCGGCCAGCCAAGCAAGCCCGCAGGTTGGAGTCACCCTTCAGGCGGAGCAGGTGATGCAACCGTCGGCCAGCCAAGCAAGCCCGCAGGTTGGAGAAAGAACAGGGAGCGAGACGGCAGCGTTCGGGTCTCCGTCGTTCGAGCGAGCCTTCCGTTATGCTGCCGGCCTCCGTGCCGAACCTTTGTACTCTCATATGTTATACCTTTTTATAAAAATAATTTTCGTGTGCTCCGCCGTCACCTTTCTACCCTAAACGACACGTCACGTGGTGGCAATGATGGAATGCACCAGGCGCGACAGTGGTGGCAGCGGTGGGATCGACCTGCGTAAGCTACCTCGGTGCGGTGACTGCGTTATGCTTATACCCCTCAATTTGCAAGGCTTCTCAGCACAGGTTATCGTAGTCTAGAGAAGGGCTGTGTGAAGGACTGGTAATATAGGTTTGTTTCGAGCTAGTAGGAGCGCTTTGAAACCATATCTTGTGTAGGAGTAAACAAAGACAGTGTTGGAAAGAACTGCTCGCGCATGTCAGCTAGGCTAGCAGCTGAACAACACAGGACTGCAGGTGTGCTATGTGAAAAGGCAAACGGCAAGAGGTTATTGTGAACGATGCAGAACCTTGAAGTGAAGGAACCTATCGAAACTTGTGAGAAGGTGGGCATTACTTTGGGCCCCGAAAAGATTCTTGAGGGGTCATGCGTGCGGAGGACGCAACGGCTGAGGAAGGTGAGGCCAGGGCTCAAAGGAGCATGTCGTGGCAGCCACACAAACTAGAAGCGTCTGTCGATGAGTACCGCAGTATGCCCTCCTGGCTCAATGTGCGCTCTCCTGCACTCACGCGTCTCGACACTTTGTGATGGCGGCGGAAAATGTCTGTATTAATGTGGTTTACGGGGACTTCGGTCTGGGAGTGCAGCCCTTAGTCAAGGGCCTCAACGGCCCCAGTGCCCGCTGCAGGCCGGGCGACCAGCTGGCTCTGATCAACCAGGCCGGGTGACCGGAGCTAGGGTACTCTCCAAGCCAACATCGGGGAATGGCCTGCCAGACCTATGCAGTGCGGTAAAGTCCCATGCTCGCTGCATAGCGGGAAATTGGCGCAGTAGCGCGGGTAGGGTAAAGGCGGTGGTAGCGCGCGAGGTTATGGTAATTAAGTGCCTGTGTGAGGTTGGCGAAGGGAAACGGACTCCTCGTGGCATTGGCGAGGGTGAGCCTGTGACCGTCAGCTTGTCTACGCTATGAAATGGGCGCCCGACGTCGTCACTACAACGCGGCTACCCACCGCCCCCTCCCCCCGGCCAGCGCATCTCACCTCCGCAGGCAGAGTAGTCAGCGAAGCAGCGGCACTCGCGCGACTTCCACGCCGATGCGAGGGCCAAGCGCCGTGTCCAGGCCGACCGCGGACTTCGGCGGGAGTGCGCAGCAGCTGGAGAGGAGAGCCGCGACTTGCAGCCAGCGTACGCTGTGGACCAACCGAAGGGCGCTACTGCAGGGGCCTGCTTCTTCTTCGTCTTCTTCAACATCGGATGGCGGCGACATGCCTCGCGCTACGCCATGCTCGAGGTCGCGGTATCCAATCTCGGGCCGCGGGACCCGACTTTCGCCGATGCGATCTCCGTGCGCGTGATCTTGTGTTCTGCGCATGCGCAACGGTGCAGTGCAGCAGCTTCCGGTTTCGCGTTCCGGCCCGTAAGTGGCGGATTGGGTCGCGGGGGAGGCGCCGTTGTTAGATGGCGGCGAAATGCGAAAACGATCGTGTGCTGCATGACGTCGGGCACGTTAACGGACACTGAGGACAAACTGAAACTGGACTGCGTTGGTGGACTACGACGTTCTAGTGGCAAATAGGCCATTTTCATTGAAAGCGGAGGTTTTATAATTCAGGAACAGTAAAAGCAAGTATCGCCATCATTGGCCATTTTCGAACGTGCATGTCTACCCATTGCAAAAGGGACTAACCCAGATGTCATCATCTTTGGAAGCAAACTACGGTGAACTTTGTTGGCCAAAATGTTGGCACTGTGGAGAAATTGCGGACCCCTATCACATCCTGTGGTCCAGGCAGGAAAACAGAGCCATGCCCCATCCCTTACCCTATCACTAATAAGGGCCGGAAAGGAATTGTAAACCGAGCCGTCGTAGCAGCTTCATCCAATGGAATCTTTAAATAGGGTAGGGACTGCAACCACGAGGTTCATTTCAATTTGATCAATAAACATTTTCAACAACAAAAAAACTCACAGGGCCCCTCTCATCGAGAAGACAGGCAACAAGAAAGAAGGTGACTGCATAGTCTTAAAAAAAAACGTCATTAAAGTTTGCTCTCTCTTTCTCTCATTCCTGAAGCTAGGCTATACTGTCCGACTTCCAAATGGTGCTCACAGAGTCCCTTTCGGCCTTGACGTCACAAGTTTTAATCGAGCGGCGGCTAAGGAACGTTCCATTTAGAGTGCTTTTTGAATCAAGCTTTTCCCAGCTAGTAATATATGCGTATTACTAGCGTAGGTTTGGTTTCACCTTA
The DNA here is from genome assembly GCF_052857255.1 of Amblyomma americanum. Taxonomy (NCBI): domain Eukaryota; kingdom Metazoa; phylum Arthropoda; class Arachnida; order Ixodida; family Ixodidae; genus Amblyomma; species Amblyomma americanum. The sequence continues at coordinate 165,059,670 of NC_135501.1, read as the reverse complement.
TGAGGCATTGAAGGTCATTGTCGATGTGGTGCCCATTGTCTCGAATGAAATGATAAGATCAAAGTCAGGTACCTAATGGTCATATTCACATGGTCATGTGGTTATACTACCATAGCTTGGGCCATACCACCATGCAATTAAGTTCGGTTTGACCTTGTGAGGCATTGAAGGTCACTGGCAATGTGGTGCCCGCTGTCTCAAATCAAATGTCAAGGTCAGGTACCCAATGGTCATGTTCACATGATCATACTACCATAGCTTGGGCCAGGCCACCATGCAGCTAAGTTCGGTTCGACCTTGTGAGGCATCAAAGGTCATTGTCTCATCCAGGCGAAATTCTAGAGGCCCGTGTACTGTGCGATGTCAGTGCATGTTAAAGAACCCCAGGTGGTCGAAATTTTCGCAGCCCTTCACTACAGCGTCCTGCATAGCCTGAGTCGCTTTGGGATGTTAAACCCCCATAAACCATACATCTAAATCGGAAGTTGTGCCCCCAAGGAGTAGAGCTCTTTCTAAAAGAATTCACAGATCATCAATGCAATTCATTCGGCAGTGCATCTATTAGCATGCAGAACGTTGTGGCAGAAACTCGCAATTTCGGCACTCTGCACTTCCTTTCATTTTGGAAATCATGGTGATCCATCATGCGAGGCGCTGTCCCGGAGAAAAAAATAAGATTTCTTATCAGAAAACGAAAGGCGCAGTAATTGTCTCGCTTCTTGTTGAACACCTGGGCCACGATTTGAAGGCAGGGAGTAATGCGAGGGTGCAAGAAGAGAAGTGCCGTAGTGGAGGGCTCCAGAATAATTTCGATCACCTGGGGATCTTTGACGCACACTCACCAAGGAGATTATGTAAAACTTCCGGAGTGATGATTCACCCCAGCCTCAAGACTGCCCTCATCCTTACGTAGTTTGCATCACCCTCGAGTGCACCTTTCGATACCCGGCATTACGAAGGAAGCCAGTGTAGCATTGGCTGCTCTCAAACATGTCACGCTCGAACACCTGCATTCTATGCAGTCACCGCATGCATGTTTACACGGCCAGCCCAGTCAACTCCACCCATTCTGCAGGGCCTGTGGTCATCCCGGCAAAGTCTATCTTGATCAAGGTGAAAACAACCTACTACACACCCTCGACGGGTGCTGAACTAGCTGCCCTTCAGGCTGTAGTTGAGCTCATCAGCCAGAAAGCCGATAGGAATGGTGTTTTTTTAAAATTCCAAATCAGCCCTCCAAGGCCTGCAAGCTACACATAGACACGCTTTGCATGAACAACTCGTTTCAGAAATCCGCGGAGTTTGTCACGGTGCAACGACCAAAGGTCACAATATACTTTTTCAATGGCTGCCAGCTAAGACACTGTGGCATCACAGGTAAGTAACCTCCGTGCGGACGAAGCCACCAAATCTGCCCAAAACAATGGACTTCATGTGACTGTACCTATATCTGGGGTTGATGTAGCGGTCGCACGCCGGCAAGGAAGCTCGCACTTGCTGCTGAAACATGGGTGAGTTTTTCAGCCCTCGGCCCAATACAGTAGCTGTTGTTGTTGCCTTAGTGACATGGCACATACCCATGATGGGTGATAGGCCAGGGAGGAGAGCAGTACGGTAGACCCCGGGCTAGGTCTTCGGCTTCAACATACCGCGACGCCTAAGCAACATTGCTGTGGCTCGGTGTTGCTTCTACAAAGCGATTCTCCTTCCACAATGGCATGGCCGACAGCCTTGCCTCTGCCTTAAATGTGGATTTGAAGAGACAATCGAACATCTACTGTACACGTGAGTGCCTTGTTTGTACCGAAAGACATATGCTGTGCTGTGCTCTGGACCGCCTCGATCCTCGCCCTCTGAGGGAGGGTAAGATTTTTCGGACTGCGGCCACAGGAATCGACAGCCCTCAAAGACTACAAAGCACTGTTTAGCTGTCTGAGAGTGACATATTGTTGTGCGACAGATTGTAAATTGCTCCTCACCACTTCTCTTCCCCTTTTAAGTCCCGTCATCTCTCTCCCCCCGTACACCTTCTCTCTGAAGTGCCGATCCTCCATAGATGGCAACTAGAGCGGGTGAAGCCGCCAGAGACCATGTTGCAAAGGGCATAAAGCTTGTGGCTCTGGCCATTGCAAGCACATCGCGCGAGTTTCGCTAGTGCTTGCACGCATCTACATTTGAAAATATCGTAATTAGGTCACCCCGTAGTCAAAAACCTTTCGTGGGGGCCAAAATTATATGTCTCATTAGTCTTCGGGGGCATGAAGGTGCGCCGTTTAATCGCCTTTGATCTCTGCTGGCCTTGCGATTGCTATGCGCGCGCCATGATGTCATACTGCGGAAACCTTCAAAACAGAGCGCGCTTTTTTTTGCCAGCGAGGGTTGCAAGTTTGGGGGGTCAAATTATATGCGGCAGTAACTGTCAGGTGCAGGAAAGCAACAATAACAATATGAATGAGACTTTATTGGCGTTTCGCTCATTATACGGCATTCGAAGCAAGCGGACACCCTATCTACAGCGCAGAACGTTGCTCGTTTGATCTGGTATTTTTTCACTATACAGACAGGCGGTAATTACCCGCTACGATGATTCAGTGGCTTTCGTGTCTGGGTGTTTATGCCAAGGTCGCGGGATCGAATCCCAGCTGCGGCGACCGTACGAAGGAAAAAACCAAAACGCCTGTGTGCTGTGTGATGTCAGCGTACGTTAAAGAGCGCTAGGTGGGCTAGATTAATCCGGAGGCAACATGCGCATAGACCAGCGGAGTGGAGAAGAGAGTCTAAAAACGAATATGAGCAGAAAATTAAAAGGAGTGCTCTAGAATCATACAAATATGAAGTCACTCTCATCTTCTCTGCCTCAACGTAACACCACCAACCTAAGACCACTGCAAGACAAAGGCCTTTCCCATAACTCTCCAATTAACGCCATCCTGTGCCAGCTGCGGCCACCCTATCCCAGCAATTTTTTAATTTCTCTCCATTCCTTTGAAACAAGCAGATGCAAATTACACTGCCTTTCAAAGCTATATGACTGCACAGCATGCTTTACAATGGGAGTTAAAGCCTGAAGTGGCTTTAAATCTCTGCACAGTTTTCCTGCAATTTGAGACTTGAGTTATAAAAAAAATCCTCGTCGCAGGAAGTCTCCGGTAAAATTCACCTTATTCAGTGAACACTCAGCAGCTGGAGGTGCTACATGAAAATTTAACTCCCTCACTTAAGTGCCTCCCACTTCATCACTACTACTCACAACCAGTACTCAAAGAGCTGAGAGCCCATTTTTTTATTGTTAAGGTAACAAGAAAAATGAGAAGCAGAAATCTGGAATGGTTTCTACAACTAAACTAAAATATAGTATCCAATGTGCAATAATGATACATCATAGCTACTCACTTTTACTCCTCCAATTTGAACAAAAACAAAACCAAAAACAAAGGGTACTATTTACAACCTACTGAAACTTTTGTGCCCTAAAGTTGTGTCATCCATCAGAAAGTTAATCAAAATGTCCAGCCAGTTTGAATAATGGCAAGAAGGCTGCTGTACTGCTTGGGCTGCTCAACTTAGCACACACAACCTGTTTAATTAAAAAAAACTAAAAGCGATATCAGTTATAAGACGCCAGCCACAACTCGTCAGCTCCAGACCGAGCACTGCTTTGCAGGGTTCATCTCTGTGCCAGGACTGCACTGAAATGCGTCGATGAATTCTCGACTGTTGCTCAGAGCCAGGTTAGTCCTAGAACGACAAAAACACACACACAGAGTAAATGCATCTACAGATAATGTACAGAAGAGAGCTGAATTCAGCACAAAACTAGACGGCCACTTTGTATGCATTTCCTGGCCTGCAGCTGCTCGTAGCATGAGCACCACCGCCTTGTTGGTGGTTTTCATACTGTCTAGAAAGCATTTATGCGGTACTGCATTGAGCTAGTTGTAGTAGCAGTAGCTGAGGACTAATGGTTCATCAGCTACTTAATCCCTAATGTGCAAAGTACAAGCTAATGTGGGCTAATTGTGGTTATTAACATTAAGGTCTGTAATCATGAGTTTAAGACAATGGCCAAAGTTCAAGCACTTGCCTAAGAGGTAAGTAAAGCAACTGAAGGATACCAACGTTCTTAGGAAAATAAAGCATAGGAAAATAAAACAACCTTTATTTTCATCACCTTTTATTTTATTTTCAAGCGGCTCATCAAAGAGCAAAAATTTCAGCTTAAACAGGATGCATTCTTGCTAAACCTTACTAAAAGAAATGTCACATTTTACAGCACTAGCTGTTATGGTGAAAGTTCTCAGCCTAAACACAGTAGCAGCAGTAGTTGTGACCATCAGGTGTCTGTGCATTAGAGCGTGACCATTGAGCGGGAAACATCCCTCATGAGGGCACGATCATGTGACCACCTTGTGCCCATAGCTCGTGCCTCATGCTAACCATCCCAAAACGGGCACACAATTGTCACACACTTATGCATGGCAAATCCAACAACAGCAAACATACAAGGAAGGGCGGCTACTAGCACCAAGCAACCCGCACTGCCGCGGGTGTGATCAGCACTGCATTTATTTCATGGATGAGAAGGGCATGAGATCAAAATGCACCAATATGAAAAGTGCCTCTTGGTATTCATCACAGATACGTGCATCCATGTTCTCAAAAAAACCGTGCAATGATTTTGATGTTCATATTTTAATGCAACAAATTTGTAGAGGCAGTCTTTGTGAGTATTTGAGTCAAATTTAAAAGCTCTGTGTGGACCCTACAATTTACAAATGACTTCAAAAAATTGCTGCTTGCAACCAATTAAGGTGACACCTCACCTCGCATTCTTAGCAGCCCTTGACCCGCGATGTAGAGCGGGGAATTCGGACAAGCCTTCTCAATCATCATCATCATCAGCCTGACTACGCCCAGTGCAGGGCAAAGGCCTCTCCTTCTCATTGGGTGTGCCCAAACTGATGTGGGTGGGATGAGGCACAGTAAGGCACAGTTCAGACCTCTTAACTTTTCTTCTGTTGGGTCAACATGTATGACTTGCAAAGGGAGAGGAGAAGCTTCATTCTTAATCAGTACCTTTGGAGTTAATGAAGCTGGCTTAAAAACTTTTGCAATGAAGTGATGAGTGATGAAATACCAATCACTTGTGTGTTTTTCCTAACCTTAGCAAATATCTTTTCATGGTCCCTTTAAAAAGAGCCATGGGTGAGCTATGTCCAATTCTTAGTGTAGCAAGCTGGTCAAGCAGGTTTGTGCACAGGCAGTGAAGTATGAAATGTGAACAGGCACACACTGAGCATAGGAACACATGTCTTTCCCTGTCTGGAATTCATTTTTCTGGCTTTTAAATAGGGATGTGTGCGAACATCAAGTTTTTAGTTGCAAGGTGAATATGAATAATAAAAACTGGTTGCAAATTGGACTGAATGTTTACAAATAGCTTTGACTTTCGAATACGTATCAATAAAGGTAGCTTAAACTAAATACAAACGCTTTTCTACAAAAAAAAAAAACCTGTGAAAACTAACATGTATTGCCATGAAATTTTTTCACCCATCTCGGCATCACTTAACATAATAGTAATAAACTTGATCTTGTAGAATAAGTTTTTATAATTATTTGAATAACATAACTGCGTTCATTGAAGAAAGTCATGATCTGATGCCTCCATGACAAAGGAGCTTACTGAATGCTCTCATGAAGTACTGTAAGGTAGCCAGACACTCCTGAACTGAAGGAGTGACGTCAGTAGTCATTTACTGGAGGGGAAAAGCACAAAACACTGCTTGCAAAAAAATGAAAAGGTGGCTCTGAATGGACTGAAGAATGCAGACTGCAATGCAAGTGGGTCTCCATGATCCCTCGTGATGCCTGAATGCAAAACGCAGCGTTCATAAGTACACGTAGCCTGCTTAGCCATTACTTATCAGTTTCACTGGACTGCAAGTGTCGTGATGAGCCCAAAAGCAGTCTCGAACCAAAGGCAAGAAAATTAAGCCACATTAACCACGCCATTAGATGCATCAATAGCCGGACACATCTCAAGTCTGCGGTGAAGCTCCGCCCACATTCAGGACCGCCAAACAAAATTCTTCCGTGATAAAAGGTAGGCCTTTGTTAAACCTTTTCTTAGTAAAACAAGAAGCTAATCACAAGATATGTTAATATACTCAAGAATTTTGATGCCTCTGGTTTGTATGGTACAGTCAAACATTAAAAAGTTGATTTTATACACTGTTGTAAATGGTAACGGAGTAATACAGGGCATTGTGGACCGTGGCCAATATTACCAAATGCTGTTGTTGTTTTTTTTTAATAGTATCCTGCTATAGCAGAAGCATGGTTGGCCTGGTTCTGATAACAGATTGTCCATTACAACAGAAATAAATATTTTTATCGATGGAAAGCGGTCACAGCGAAACAACTGCGGCAGTGCACGCAGGTCGCAAGTTCGCCTGCTCCGCTATCCTTCACAAGCCACGCCACCGTGCACGTCGAGTCTTTTATCGTTGTGATCGAAAACACACCAATTTTTAAACCTTATTATCTGGAGGATCCCTGGCACCTGTTCACTCTTGTTGACTGCATCATGTTCATGACACGACGCGGTGACGTGACACATGGTGCAGCACTTCCACTTCCTGACCCGCAAGCATGCATCAGCAACTCTTGATGGCCATCAGGGCGCTGGTTTTATGCAAGGCCTATAGCATTACCACCCGAGGAAAGAGGAAGTTAGCTGATGTTACAAGTGCGAGATGCCTCCGTTTGGAAATGCCGCAATGTTTGGCCACGAGTCATCGTCACCATCATCATCAGCAGCCTGACTTCGCCCACTGCAAGGCAAAGGCCTCTCCCATGTCTCTCCAATTAACCCTGTCCTTTGCCAGCCGCGGCCACAAACTTCTTAATCTCATTCGCCCACCTAACTTTCTGCCGCCCCCTGCTACACTTGCCTTCTCTTGGAATCCACTCCGTTACCCTCAAGGACCAGCGGTTATCTTGCCTTCACATTACATGCCCTGCCCAAGCCCATTTCTTCCTCTTGATTTCGACTAGGATGTCATTGACCCGCGTTTGTTCCCTCACCCACTCTGCCCGCTTCCGGTCTCTTAACGTTACACCTATCATTTTTCTTTCCATAGCTCACTGCGTTGTCCTTAAATTAAGCTTAACCCTTTTCGTTAGCCTCCAAGTTTCTGCCCCGTAGATGAGTAACGGTAAGATACAGCTGTTGCATACTTTTCTCTTGAGGGATATTAGTAAGCTGCCATTCATGATCTGAGAGAACCTGACATATGCACTCCACCCCATTCTTATTCTAGTTATTTCCCTCTCATGATCCCGATCAGCTCCCACCGCCTGCCCTAAGTAGACGTATTTACTACGGGTATAGATAACCAAAAATTCTCGTAATTTTTTAATATTTAGAAGGTTCAAATACTTCGAAAACTAACAGTGCGATGCAAATTTAATCAAAGAGCAAGTGCTCTCCGCTATCTATTTGAAAAGTCAAATATTCATGCACCTTCCACAGTCAAAAGTTGAACCCAGATATAACGAACATGGTTATTGCGAATTATTGGCTATATCGAACTCTTCGTAAATATTTTTGACAAACGCATCATGCAATTTCTACTTTATATATCGAAAGCAGTTGGCCATGAAACGGATATATCGAACTCCCCAGCGCCAAGCTGTGCCAGCTCGGATGCAGGCGTCAGGCTTCGCCGCACCGCATAAGTGACTGGTGGTGATGCGGCAAGCGTTCGCACCAAGGTTTTCACTTTTATGTGTGGGTTGCAGTCTTGCAGTTAGCACGCGCTCACGCCTCCGGCATCTTTCGATAGGCAGCAGCGCAGGTGGTTGCAAGCTTGCAGTAACTATCCTGCGTTCATCTCGGCTGTCGCGGAAGTGGTGAAAACAGCGATAGCTTTCGCTCCGACGTACCGCTTTGCACGCTACACTGCTGTGATGCGGGGGAGCCACCGTAGCCGGCGCTCAACCTGCGGTTGCGGTGCTGTGCGAAAAAGCCAACTTAACCTGCGCTTGGTTTTTTGCGGTCTTCGGAATATCCGCGAGCGCCTTCGATACACCGCCAAAACCTGGGAAAACGTCTCTCCGTTTCTCTATTAAAGGTCGCCAGATTTTGTCTCCAACAACTAAACTGCGCCGCTGTTGCGCGCGTTTGACGAAATTTTATATTACGAATTTCGGCTATAGCAAACTTTTTTGCGATTCTTACTTTTTCGCTATAAAGAGGTTTTACTGTACGTTTAAACCTTACTGTCTGCAGAATCCAGCTTGTTGCGTGGCATAGGCTGAGCAGATGTAGTCAACTCAAAGCGATTACTGCAACATGTTGATACTGTATGTTTAGCCCCAACCCCGAAGGATTAAGCATCCGAGATTAAAGCCATACCTGTCAATAATCAGTGTTTTTTGCACCAGCAGACTGTTGCAATAACTCACCTGTATCTTCCTTTGCTCTTGTATGAGCAACGAATATCTTCGAGGCTTTTTTCAACAGAAGGGGCCTCACAGTGACTCTACAACAAAGATGAGAGAGGAGAAAATGTTGGTTGACGTTGCGGATTCATCACTACTGTGTTGAAAGCCCGCTTTTGGAACAGGAACAGGCACTGTTGAGAATGCTTCGTTTCAGAGTTCAGTGCTTCAACAACCGCATCATGAGGATTCATTTCTTCAAAGACCACCCCTCCCCTCACTCCCCTCTTCCTAACTGCTGACTGAAAGAACACGGTAACATGCTTGCAAAATGTTGTTCTTTGGTGGCCCTGAGTCCCACTTCAGCCATATTTCAAGGAGTACAGCTGTGAAAAAACTTCAACACACCTCAGAGCATTTTGTCAGCACTGAACATTCGTAGAGTACTACTTTGCCTGTGAAGTGCTATAATGTGCAGGTTGTGGTTATGAAAACTTTCAAGTACATGCTAAAAGTCAGAGCAATAATGCCAAATGGTCTTGTAAACAGCACTGACAGAAACAGTACAGTGGTCAGCACCTGCTAAAAGTACTGCCATGCTGCAACTAGAATTCATAAATAAGTGCCCATGCCATCAGAGAACTGCTGATGACCTGCCTTCTGCACAACATAGTATATTGGGAAATTCGCAAATCCTTTTCTTTCTTGCATGAGCATGCTGGCTGATGAAAACATGAATGTCACATTCAAAAGTTCAACATAATCTGTTGACATGCTCTAGTTTTGACTAACAATATACAGAACCACTTTTCCATCAACTTCAGTCATGGTATAAACACAGCAAATCTCAGAAATAACACCAATGTTTTAAATTAGACAAAAAGGAGCAGTGAAATGGAGTCACCCTTTGACATAATCCAGAAAGAAATAAGCCGACAGAGTAATATTATATGCTTCTATACAATTCAAGTTGAACGTTGCAGTGAGAAGGGCAGTGCTGGTGAGAATTAATATGCGATGAAAGACCACAATAGATGCCAATTTCTGGATTAATTTTTTTTTCCCATTTTGTGCTCTGTTCATTCGAAAACAGGGAAATGGGCCCTACATTTTTAATAATCTTTGACAACCTGGTTATGCACAAAGAACAGAGGTACTAATAGCTGGCTCATGAGCATCACAGAATTGTGCGAGTGAAGCTGCCTCATCAGCCTTGAACCATGCATCCTTGCAGACTAATTCCTTTTTGTTTCCAGGCATTACTACAGCAGTACTTACTGCCTCTGAAAATTTCTGATACGCCTGATGGCCCACGGACACCACCCACAACTGATCACCACAAACTCATGTACCACATTGCAACAAGTGGCCATGTGTTTGTGGTTCTTTCCCAAGGGAAGAATTAGAGCAAAAGGCAGGCTGAGATCAATCCTATAGACCTTTTCATGACCCTCGGGATAACCGTTTTTCTGGGCTGGGGGGAAAACGTGGGGAGTTAATCCTCAACTCTTTCGTGTACTATGAGCATAACCCTGTGCCAAATAAGCCGGCGCCCATCGACCTCTTATTGATAACATCTATACTTGCAGACAATTTTTCCTGGAAATGAAGGAAAGGCTACATGAGCAGACCACTCTTAACTGTGCCATTCTTTTGGAGCATGAAGGCTTGCCTGCCCAACAGACGCATTGCTCTCACTGCAGCATCTTCCTTCCGTTGCTGGGGCAGCTGGCGCCACGTATCGAAAATTCTTGTAACTAGATGTGCCTAGCAAATTTGTTGTAATCAAGAAAACTTGTTTTTTTTCCTTGACTTTCGGCATTGAAAGTTCGCAAATTGTGTTAGAAGTGTGCCTTAACGAATTATACTATGTTTTAAGAGAAAGCCAATTAACTGCAAGCAGGGACTAATTTCTGCTGCATAGAAAGAGAAGGCATGTTTCGGATCCATAGCTTCTGCACCATTGCCAGACAAAGTTGTTGCAGAGTACAGGAACATGTCCACTCCAAGTGGCAGTGAAAGTTCACTGACCCTAGCAAGGTAGATGAAGAAGAGCTGCTTGGAGGTCAGGTGCTCCACCCCAGGCAGCCGGTAGTCTCGGTTGAGGTACCGGTTTGTAAACAGCTGGTCATCGTACACCTTGGCGGAGATGCGCACAGCTACGTTGTCCTCAATATCACTCAGGCCTTGCAGGTTGAGGCCCCTGCTCGCATCTTGCAGATTAATCCCTCTGTGTTGATACACCTGCACCCACAAGAAAAAGAAAAGGTAGAAAGCTGTTCGCGAGGTAGAGTCCAAATCTAACTACTCTATGGGCAAGAAACATCCCTGAACGTCAAGTTCATTCAGCGGTAATGCAACACATTCAAGCTGAATTTGCTGTTTGATTCTTCAAGGTACCGCAGCGGTGGACAAGTGGTTGAGCATCCGCTTCGCATGCAGGAGGTGCGGGGTTCGATCCCCAGTGCCGCCTGGTACCCACCGGTGATACAATGGGTACAAGCTTTCCCCTGGTCTGGTGCTCGGCCAATTTAGGGTGAAATGCTTGGGAAATGGGTCTTTGACCCCACCTTGAGAAGTCGAAAATACCTTGTGTCATGGCGCTCTTTGGCCATAGGTGCCCTTGCGCCATAAAAACCCATAATCATCATCATCTTCAAGGTGAACACAGATACGACTTTCCCTCCTAAATTTTATCATGATTATGTGTTGCGATATGCGTGACTCTACAAAGGAGTTAAAAAAAAGGAATGCATCTTGACCTCACTCGACTGCCTGATGAAGGAATCCTATTTACAGGGACATAACGACCTGTGCTACAGACAACTCTTGATTAGAGTTAACGGCCCAGCCACAATGATGAAAGATTATTAGGAAGCGAGTGACTGTTTAATAAAGCCAGAAAAATTCCAAAAATTGTAACAAGATATCTGTCTTTAGCAGTAAGATGAAAATAAAAGCGTGATGTAGGTGGCAAGTGCAACCAGCAAAATTCTAGCCAAAAGCTGGGTACATGACTACAACACTCAGAGTTTTATACACATGCAACACAACACGTACTAGGCCTGGTCTTCCACTGTTATATACTATAGCACCAATATTTTTCATTCTATAGTGTGTGTGTTGTTTTATGGTTTTGTTTTTGTTGGGCTTATTGGTGCACAAAGAACTCACGCCGTCATACATCAAACATACCATTCTGCAATTGCTTTTTCTGCTGGAGAATGTTTTTGAGCACTGCAGCATTACTAATGTAGCTTAGAAGTCCCTTTCATCTTCTCCAGTATAATACATAAATTTATAAGATTGCCAATTTTGTTACAGGGTCATGCTACTGCACATATTCATTATTACATCGTAATGCAAATATTATTGTGCTTTCTTACTTTAGCAGGTGCATTAATGAATTGATTACTGTAGCTCAACACTGTTTTCTGCATTATGTTTGCATTCACCTGCCACTTGGCACACCAACTCTATTGCACTTTTGTTCACCATCCGAGGTCAGAAAAAAAAATCACCGGGATAAAACAACATCAAAACTAAACTAAACTGAGTTACACTCACCATCTCATTGCGTCTCTCTTCCAGACACGCCATGCTCTCCTGGAAGGCAGCCTGTGTTGCCTCCGTCCACCAGAGACCCTCTGGCTTGTACATATTGGCTGCGTCAAGCACGCAGTGAAAGCTGAGGTGTGTGCTGGAGCTAATTATGTTGGTAATACAATAACAAGTAACAATCACAGAGAAAAAAAAACCTGGCTGTCTTAGATGAGAGGAAAAGCAAGAAAACATTTTACTACATTGATGCCTTGTAAAGAATTTCGTTGAGATATCCTGAACAGTCATGCCAGAGAAAAAATTGGCAGTGGCATAGCTCGGCTATGCCAGGATATATACGTAGCGAGAGGTATGTTTCCCTGGCTGAGCTTGTTGTGGTCACTGTATTGTTAGCAATGAAAGGCATTAGGCTCCATCTCGGCGGTTATGCGCCGTCTTTTACGCTCTGCAGTCTGGCATCTCCGTTTGGCAAGCCGTTCCTCTCTCTGTTCGGGCGTCTCCGCTGCTCTCTTCGCCTTCTGCCGCTCATTCTTTGTTTGTTGAGTCGCCAACTGCCAGGCGACAACCTCAGGATCAGGAGAGTTCATTTTCTCGTCTTTACGGCTGTTTAGCAGTGGCTGCACTCTCCTTCTCTGCATCCATGTCAAACGTTGTGATACAGCCACCCATTACATCTTCGCCTTTTATAAGCAATGCTGCGTATGCGATGAGCAGTTCGGGTGATAGAGCGATTTGCGGCGTACGGCGAGGCGGCAAGGAAGCGTGCGGCACGCTTCGTTCCGACAGTGGAGCGGGCGCGCGGCCGCGGCAACGGCGATGCGCACGCCGCACCAGCTGCTCCTCTCTAATTGCCATGGTAACGGCTCATGCGCACAACTGGCCTCTCCCAGCCACTGCGAAATGCTCGACTGCTAGCCCAGTGTAGCTCTCTCTAAAAAAGGAAAAGACCTAGGCAGTTCTAAAACTGGTAGGTTTTGAAATGGCACCCTGTGTTCCATGTTTCATCCCAACAATGTACTTTTGCCACTTTGTTGCACGTTTAAGATTTAATCCCAATGAGTTTTCGCATGATTAAACATTCCAGATTGACACATCAATAACACTCACTCACTCACTCTTGAGAAATTTTTTCACACTAACCTCTTCTCCTTCGTTTAAGTAGTTAAGACAAGTTTAGAAAATTATGTTCTCTTCTTTCTCATTATAGCTGTACCAACCCCTAAAAAAAAACCACTAGGCCTTGACAGTATAGTATACTGAGATAAATAAGTACACAAATCAATCCCTCCCCCTCTCTCACCACCATGAAAAAAGACACTGTTAACCTCCTATCTTCATTCAGCAATTGAAGTAGCCCAACTAGGTGTTACCAACAACTGTTCTGTGTACACAAAAAGGAACCCAACAACTATGGCAGACAGCAGTCATCCTAAAAACAAGCGTACGCTTCACAGGGCAGAAATTCTGAAGAAATGAATCATGGCACACAGCACCACAGGCTGCCGACTTACTGTTCTCCAAGATGGCCCTGAAAAAGCAGCCGATGAGGCGTGGGCCGGCGCGTGGGACATGGAACATCCTGTACAACCACATTCACATTCAATTCATTTCTATTTCTCAGAAGGTTTTGGTCAGCTACATGGCCTTAAAGTCATAATTATAAAGGTTGATGGGACGCACATATATAGAGCTCAGACTGTAATGTAACTAAATTATAGTGCGGGACTGCATAACGCACAGAATTCTGTGACCACCATTTCCAATTCCCGTAGAACTAGAAGTACTTGCGTGCCTCTTAAAATCCAAGCCACGTGCAACAACAGACCACCTATAGTGCAGTATCTGGAAGGCTGTGTTGCCCACGTATCAGCTCTAGCGGCAATTCGTTAATATTGGAAAAAACAAAGGAAGGAGCTATTAATTGAGCACCACAGCTCAAGGCTGAAAGCAGCAGATAAAAAAAACTCCCAAAGCAGGAATTCTTGCAGTTTGCTCGATCTCCTGTGTACTTCTGGTGGGCACTCTGACTGGGCTAACTATGAAGACACGCTCTCACTCCTCATAACCCCAGGTGCTTCTACCATGCGCCATTTTTACGCACACATGCAGCAGCCCAATTCCAGGGTCAACGGCGGAGTGCTGCATTTTGTTGTTAAAACTGGCCAAGAGAAGGCCTGCCGGGTGTTTCAAAACATCGTAGTTTGTGGTTGTGTTGCGGTGCAACATTGAGCAAGTCGGCCTGCATCTACTGCATTTCAGTTTCCAATAAGCCTGTTCTTTCAATAGCCCTAAATACGCAAACTTCCCATCTCGAACACGCAACAGCTTCGGTAAAACCATACTGCAAGAGTGGCGTATGTGAACATCAGGCAGTTAGTAACTTAGAACGGAAGCAATTCATGCAGATATGAGGTCTCGCTTTGATGCGACCACAGTTCGCGAATAGAATGTAAACGCAACAGCTATCAAAAAGCACTTTCAGAAGGCTGGTTTTGTGAGCAACGCCAGGATCTCACACAATGACAACGGCAGTGCTTAAAAACGAAATATTCGTAGATTTTGGTGACGAGGGCAATGTCGTCTCTGTACGCGAACCAGCAGCCACGAATGTATAAATATTGGCGCCGGAGCATGACCACAATAAGCTGCTGTCTGGGGACAATCATGACGAAGAGAAGTTTTGTGCAGAAGTTTCCTGCACACACACTTCACAGTTCAATTGCATCACAAAAGTATGGCTGTACTGAGCGCTGCAGAACCTGTTCAAGCAAGCGCTCAAGCATCTGAACGATGTTGAGGACAGTCATCAGTAATGCAGTCATATCACGGCAGCAAGAAGAAAGAAGTTCTCATTCACCACAATACTTTAGCAAAGCAATGAAATAAATGTTGCTGCCTGTAATTGTTGTATTGCTTTGCCTAATGTGCTGCGAGACTCACTTGAAAGGTAGTCTACGGTGCTGAATGCACAAGTACATTAGAAGTATCGTTTTGGCTGTAGTAAGGTAACGCTTATAATGAAGATTTTCATGATTCCCACATTTCATACAGAAAAAATATAGGGTCACTGACCAAGTCAAAGTTTAATGAAACGCACTGACGTTTCAGAAGCCCTACGGCTTCCTTGTTCACAATCACGGCTTCATTGTTCACATTTTATATTATAAGCAGCAGCAGTTTAGGCTGTACCAGCACATAAACAAAAACATTCACACACAATAGCACAAAGAAAATGGTAGCAATCCTTTCAAAATGAGTGAGAATTTTACATGCAAATCAAGTAAGTAATACGCACAAAAAGCTGCACAAGCTACTTAAGCACCAATAAAAAAAAAAAAGAGAATCAATGCCAACGAATTCACAGCAGATGTTCATTTCTGACTTAACATCAGTAAAGTTAGGATGTTCGCAGCCCGGTCCTGGTTTTGCATTCTTATGTAGTTAGTACACTCACTGAACATTTTTTGAAACAAGTCATTTGTCACAAAAAATAACGTGGTCACTGGTAGCCATATAAACACATCTACACTGTCCCTTTTGAAAGACATTTTTGTTGTCTGGTTTCACACTGCCTTTTATGCAGCATCAGTGTGCATGCCTTAAGTGCATGAGCTTAATTTTGCACATCCCACCTCCATGTTAAGTTAGACAAAACTTAAAATCAGTGTTTCTTATGACAGAGCTTGCTTTCTTACAGAGAACGGCTGAGTCGCCAAATATCCCTTGGGAATAAAAAGTATTAGGCAGCCACAAAATCTATTCAGGAGCAGTGCAGGAACCACATACCTCTCTCTTGGGCTTGTGGGAACAGTCAGGTTAAAAAATCCCACAGGAACATCTGTGCCAAAGCACAAGAACCAAATGAGATTTTTGAGGCATGACGATCAGGAACGCCAATGTGCCCCACACTTACACACGACATCCCTCCGCGGATAGTAGACACATTCAGGATCAAAAATGGAATGCTTCCACCTGCATTACAAAAAGCATTTTCAATATGTAGAACTTAGTGCATTAGTAGCCATAAACTACTTGTCTAAGTTATTCAAGCATGCCTGCATGGTTATGACAATGCTTGACGTGTTAGCAGGAACAAGCGCCGATAATGTGTAGGCCAGTTAGGATGCACAGATGAACATGCACACACATTAACACGCATGCAAACATGAGCAAGCACAGGTGAAAACAGCAAATTATAATGCAAGTTGTTACATGATCTCCAGTTCAAACTTTCTTAGATAGTCACATAAGCTTGATAACAAATGCATAAATAGTTCTGGTTGGCTCATGCTGACGAAAAAAGTTGCCCATGGACAAATATGCTAACACAGCATATGCAGGCCTCCTGAAGATGACAGCAATGGAATCTATAAAGGCCCAAGATCTGCATCTAAAATTAAAAGCAAACGTTTATGCTACAGGTGACACGCCTTCACTTACCTGGGAAGAAAAAAATTGAGGGTCTCGTCTCGTTCCTTCATCTGGGCCAGAAAGCCTCGGAGACGTATGTAGTATTCCATTATGTCTCCATCCCAGCTGACACTGCGTTCCAGCTGTGAGAAATTTCCGGACAAAAAAGAAAGGCCCATAAATTGCCTGACAATGTCAGTGCAAAAAATAATTATCCAGCTCAGGTTTTAGAGAAATCCACCGATGCAACCCAAACTTGCATTGGCTATTAACCTTGTTTTTGGCACTGTTTGGTGAAAGTTGACCATGAGCCAAAAAAATGTCCCAATCATCATCAAGAACATTCAGCCGCTAATGCCTGGCTGGTCACAGCTGTCTTATAAGATGGCTAATGAAAAAAAAAAACTGGCTGTCCTAAACTCCACACTGTTTTTCTAACAGATTGTGGGTCAAGCAGCTCAGGAAGACTGTCGCGATCAAGAAGCATAAGCGTCAGTTTTAAAATATTAGCGGAAGAACATGCAGTAGCAAAATTATTGAACACAGAGCACACATTCTGCAATATTGTTTGCTTCTAATCTACGGCATTTTAAAAATATGTCACACCTGCTATGTTAGCACAGAATGAGAGTATGTCACTTAAGACATTCCCTTGTTTGAGGAAAAAGAAAGAGTTAAGCAAATGTTAGTATCACAGTGTAAGGATTTTAACTTTGGACTGCCGGTAGGCATAGGATGAATAGACAAGAGACTTAAGTGTGGGAGCATAGTGGTATATTTTGTGAAAAAGGTAAAGATGGAAGCGGTTCCAAAGAGCAAAGCGTGATGAGCAAAAGCAGGTAGCACAATAAACAAAAATAAAGCATAACACCAAGCATAACGCCATGACACGAATTTTCCTCCAATGAACACTGTACTTATTGACTCGGTCGGTGTGCAAAACTTAAGAACCTAAAACTGTCCTCGTCCTCGGGCGTAGATGGTATTCATTCGAAGTTTTTGAAGAGTACCGATGTATACTCATCCATAATCCTCTCTAACCTGTCTACTCAATCTTTGAATTCTTCAGTGTTACCAGACGACTGGAAGGTGGGCAAGGTGGTACCGTTATTCAAGTTCGGTGACGCACTTTCACCCACTAACTATAGACCAATTTCCTTAACTAGCGTTCCATGCAAAATCTTCGAACGTATAATCAATTCTAACCTGGTTAATTTTCTTGAAAATAACTAATTCTTTACGCCACATCAGCATGGGTTTTTCAAATCGTTTTCATGTGGGACACAGCTCATATCTTTCACTGATGACCTTCTTGCTGCCATAGACTCTGGATCCTTCATCAACTGCATATTTCTAGATTTCTCCAAAGCATTTGATCTTGTTAACCATCAATTACTTTGTTTGAAGCTTAGCAAGCTTAGCATCGGTCCCAGCCTTTTATTTAGCATGGATCGAAAATTTTCTCCTCAACAGAACACAGTCTGTATATGCCAATAACTCTGATTCTTCTCCTTCTCCAGTTTATTCCGGCGTACCCCATGGTTCTGTGCTGGGACCATTACTTTTCCTTATCTACATTAATGACTTACCTGACCACAATAACTCTTCTATTAGATTGTTTGCCGATGAATGCATAATTTACAGAATGATTTCTTCTATCTCTGACTCTGCCCAACTACAGTCCAACATTAACAGCATATCCAACTGGTGTAACACCTGGAACATGCGCCTTATTCCTAATAAGTGCAAAGCAATGCGAATTTCCCGGAACCCGCCTCCTGTTTCCACTGACCTTTTTGACTACCAGATCGATGGCCTTTGCCTAGAACATGTAACATCTTACAAATACCTAGGTGTTTACATAAATAACAATCTGACCTGGCAAACACATATAATTTCATTTGCAGCAATGCCAATCGCATGCTTGAATATTTAAGGCGAAATTTTACTATGGCACCGTCCTCTTTAAAACTTCTATTCTATAAATCACTCGTACGCCCAAAACTGGAATATGCATGCTCGGTGTGGGATCCTGGTCTCGAATGTCACACTCAAATGTTGGAGTCTGTGCAAAATCGCTGTGCAAGATTCATACTTCACAACTACTCTCGTTTATCAAGTGTATCAGACATAACAGCTACTTTGAACCTTCCACTTCTTTCCTTACAAAAAAAAGTGTCTCGCTTATCTCTCTTTCACAAAATTTATCATCACAATCGCCATCTTAAAGAAGCACTTCTCTCTGAACCTGAATGCATTTCATCCCGTAGAGATCACCCTCATAAAGTTGGCATCCCCTTTTGTTGCATGAACGCATATTTCCACTCATTTATTCCAAAGACAAGCAATGAATGGAACCACCTGCCCACCTAAATTGCCACAATTACCGAGTCTGTTTTGTTCAAATCTGCTCTCGAAGAACATGTTTACTCCCACTAATCTGCATTTTACCGTGTTATTGTTGTTCCTATTTTTTTTCCCTCTGTATTGCCGCAATTCCTGTGTTATAATTACATACATATAGATATTATTCATGCATTCCACTCCCTTCTGCAATGCCTCCAGGGGCCTTGAAGGCATTGAAATAAATACATAAATAAACGCCGCCAAAAAAAGTTTGATCTGTTACCTTTTTGACATATGCAGCCAAATTCTTGGGGTCAGCCAGGACGATGGGATAGAAAGTGTAGACCTTGGTGTTCCGAACCTTGATCTTTGCGATTATCTTGGACCAGGCATCCAGAAGGTTTAGGCTGTCAATGTACTCCACCAGGCCATTGCGCACCTCTTCCACCATGATGTCCCCCTGCACGTTTGTGACAAATAGGTCAGGAAACTTCCTGCACAATCTGAAGCCTATGAATGAATTAGTGCAAAACTTTCTGCAGCAATCAAGCAGATCGTGCCGGTATGAAACGGTTAGTTCACATCCCACAGCATTTCAGTGTCAGATACAACATAATGACTGATACAGCAAGCAATCCTGAAAGAGTAGGACATATCTTATACAGGGTGTTTTAGGTACCTAAGACTTTACGCAATTTTTACAAACAGGTTTTTTGAGTTAGAAGATGGCTTTTCTCAGCATAGTATTGTAAGTGCATGGTGTAGTGCAATAGAATACAGTTAAGATCTGCTAACTAGTATGCTGGTTAACTAATTATTATTATTATTAATTGGTTTTTGGGGAAAGGAAATGGTGCAGTATCTGTCTCATATATCCTTGGACACCTGAACCACGCCATAAGGGGAGGGATAAGGGAGGGAGTGAAAGAAGAAAGGAAGTGAGAGGTGCCGTAGTGGAGGGCTCCGGAATAATTTGGACCACCTGGGGATCTTTAATGTGCACTGACATCGCACAGCACACGGGCGCCTTAGCATTTTTCCTCCATAAAAACGCAGCCGCCGCGGTCGGGTTCGAACCCGGGAACTCCGGATCAGTAGCCGAGCGCCGTAACCACTCAGCCACCGCGGCGGGTTAACTAACTAATACTGAATAGTTAACTTTTTAACTAGTACTGTTAGTCTCCTTAATTCTTGATAGGTGTTTAGCTCACCTTAAGTAATATTCATGAGTTTTTAGAATTTCAAAAGCGCGGTTACCCTAGCCGCTGTGGCCCAACAAATTTTGGCTACATCTCGCCAAAATACATGCATTTTCGAGACGCTTGCAGGCAAAGGAATCCCTCCAGTGCATGTAACTTGTCGAAATAGCCAAAATTTGTTGGGCCACAGCGCGGAGGGTAACTGCGTTTTCGAAATTCTAAAAACTAATATGGATATTATTTAAGGTGAGCTACATGCCTCTCAATAATTAAGGATCCTAACAGTAATACTTAGAAAGTTAGCAATTCAATACTTGTTAATCAGCCTGCTAGTTAGCACGTATTAGTTGTATTCTGATGTACTACACAGCTGACAATGCTATGCCGAAAAGCGTTCTTCTATCTCAAAAAGCCTATTTTTAAAAATTTTGTAAACACTTGGGTGAAATGCCCTGTACACTCCTGTCACACAGACATCTTGAAGGCCTTCGAAATGGTAGTCTATTGACATAATGGCCAACTGATTACTCTATACGGGCAGCTCCAACGGCCATCGAGTCAATAAGTCTATTGAGACGATGGAGCAAGATGGAACTCTATCGAGATTTCGAATGCCTTTGAGCGGTTTCGCACTCTTTTGGAAGCAAAGTGCTCAAAACAAAGTGCTGGCGAATAAAATCAGAGCAGTACAATTGCTTAAAAATTATGAAACTTGGAAATTCTGAAACTTGGAAACAACTTAATTTGCAGAAAAAAATGCAGGCCAGGCTACAAAACACCACAACAAGCACAATATTATTGTTGCCAGTGATAGAAAAACAACCGACATCAGCTTGCTCAAAGTGCATGAATGCTATACAGCTTGGCCAAAACAACAAAATTAATTTCAAAAGCTATTACTATTAAGGTAATAAATAAACATTGTGATTTTAACTTTTCAGCTTAAACTTGTTGACTGGTTGCTTGCATGCCTGCTAAATTATTGGTGACAACAGGTGCCACAGAATACTGGCGTGAAATGCTGGAATCTCTTGATGGCCATCAAGTTGCCGTGTAGCAGCGGTACAACTCCTTCGAGTTTAATAGCTGCTGAGAATCTCAAAGGTCCTAGACTCCGTAGCCTTTGAAAGTGCCTGTGTGACAAGGGTATTATTATCATCCTGTGCTTGAACAGTTTTCAGTAGAGGCTAGGCTACACCAATTAGTATTTCCTAGCTTTAAAAGCTTTGCATACCTTAGAGACCAAGAGCACATGAGCCAATGCCAGTCACAGAAATTAGAAATACAAGTCCAAATGGCAGAGTGTCAATGATGAGGTACCGACAACACAGAGAGCAAGTGCTTGATGATAGATGTAACAAGCTCTTATTTGTTAGTTGCTACGGCTAATTACAGACACTGGGACTCAATGAAAACAAGGCTGTCAACCACAGAACATGGCAACCGCACTGTTCAAGCACTGACCATTACTAGTCCACGAAGAATACAGATGAGGTTAAGAAAACTTGCCTCTTTTTTTCTCCTTTCATGCATTGCAAGAAGCAAAGAGCCAAACACACCAGCGCAGTGTTTCATAAGCAGTTTGCATACAAAACACACTTCCCAGTTCTGATTTGGCCAAAGTCATGAAAAAGTTAAGAAGAATGTCTACATCATCACAACTAGCATGTTCAATCTTTTCTTTTCTTATCTTCTTTCTTAAGAACCCACATCCTTCTGGCTAACATGTGGGTCTGGGATAGTCAGTAACTCATGAATAATGTAGTGATGTGCGCAAAGACAAGGACAGAGCAAGACGATGTCTGCTGCCTTGCCCTATCCTCACCTCTGTGTCCATTGCGTTAATAAGCCTCTCTTTTTCCCATCTGTACAGTCTCAAAAACATCCACCAAGTTCCAACAAGTTCTGTACAAGCAAATGCGCAAGAACTTATTTCTCCCATTGCAGGGCAAAAGCCAGTGTTTCCATCAAGAAACGGAAAGCACGCAATTTATTTTGCCACACTTTCAACACTAGTGAGGACCGCAGCGTATTCTGCCGTACCATGACTTCGTCGAAGATGTTGCTCCCCTTGAAGACCTGCTCATAGGCCATTTGCATCAGGTTGGGCAGGGTGCGTTCGGCCAGGCGCAGGCAGACACGCCAGCGCGGAGGGGATGCCTCCCACGACACGGCCTCACCTGTCAGCGAGCTCAAGAACATACTGGGTGCTTCCGGAATGTCCAGGAAGGGGGCTAGATGCAGTAGGGCCAGCAGGACCATGTACTCGTGCAGAGCTTCCCTGCAGGTGAGAGACACAAGTACTCAGAGTATGTTCCGATTTTTCAGCGCCAAATGTAGGATCCAGACTCTCCCAGGGGTCTCGTGGTGTAATCTGTGTGAAATAACATTAACATATAGCAAGGTCACGGGACCCATTAACATATAACAAGGTCACGGGACCCATCACCACCAGTCACATGACCCATGGGTCATGCGACTAATTTAAGAGGCATTAACCTTTTACACATGCCCATGACATCCTTGAACATGGCCCTTCAACACAACATGGCCCCCCACACCACAAACAGCTGACGCTGAAGGTCGCGTCATGGTATGTCAGTGCCCCTTAAACTCCTTTTCCCAACATAGCAAGTAGCTTCCTCTGCCACCTAGACAGACTACAGACAGAATTACAGGAGCAGAAAAACTGCAGAATGGTTGCAGTATTAAAGGAAGGCCCTAATGAGAAACCATTCATGGTGCTTCTAACAAAGAACAAGCTCAAGAATATGGATCACGTCTTCCAAGTGATAAAATTATGTAAGCCTCACTAAAATGGCTTCAAATCTTTCCTAACCACAGAAAAACAGGCTACTTCAGAATGGTGTGCAGAAATTTTTTTTCCACCCAATAATTTAAAAATCTTTCAGTATTGCAGTACACTATAACACAGATAATAAAATTCTCATTTCAATGATACAAAGAAAAGAAAGCAATATATGTTGCATATGTTGCTTACGAAAGAAAAAACTTTGGCAAAGTTTGAGACTCAAACAAAGCCACAAAGATATATTAAGCATATCATCTTAAAACAGGTGAATAAAAAATCTAGAATATATTTTTTCCGCTACCATGCAAAAAATGAGTATTCAAAGTTAGAGAAGAAAAGTGCTAAATTTTCTGGGCAGCAAAAAAAGTTCACTCGCAGCACTTTGGGCTACTTAGCAGTGCAGTGCCAAGGTGGGCCCTGCGCCATCTTGCAAATAACTCTGCCCGCTACACTGTTGGTGGCACGGAATCCTTCAGAACATATCCGGCACCCTCAGAGAGGCCCTGAAAGCAGTGAATCTTCTCGGCAATGGCGGAAACGAAAGTTACAGATAGTTATCTCTTGACTGTCCCTGTTGGGAGGAGCAGTAATCTCTGTAAGAACTAAAATAGACGAATGGTCATCGTCTTTTCACAAAAAGCTGTCTCTTGGACCTACACGGTCGAATGTCGATGCTGTGAGATCATGAGAATATTGTCGCTGTTGAGCACGGGTCAGTGTGAGAAGAGGATGCCTAGTTGGGTGACATGCTTTTGTGATCGCTCTGTGTTGGCAGGTTTCATGTGAAGTTTAAAAAGACTCCGTGTGGCTGATGAAAAAAAACGAATCTGCAACTGACGTACAGCCTTTTTGCAACATACTGAATGGTGTTACTTGTCGAGAAGCAAAACTGAATTGCTCAGAATGGAGAATTTTACAGCACTGTTTAAACTGAATGGTTTGAATAGGCATGGTAAGGAAAAAGCTAAGACAGTGAAGTTGGCATCAATGGCCACTATACTGTCCCACCTCAGTGGCATTCTTGTTTTCTAGTCTATTGGAGGAATGGAATGAGAAATGAGCTGCAGTTTGCACTGCTTAACCATTCTACCAGAAGAAGTGCAACACACCTTCAGGCTGTCATTGCCGGATATCTTCGCAAGGCCAACGCGGAAATTTAGTCTGCATCAAGAAACAGGCAGAAACAGCACTAAATATAGGACAGGTAGAAAGAGCTGCAAACAACCGTGCTGACCCAATGTTTAGTTCTTGAGATGACAGCGAGTACAGTCATTTTCAAATTAACAAGCCACTTTTCGAGGAATGCGATATAATTGCGAGGCATCAACATTAGCATGGCCATATGACATGAGAGGTGTTCCGTAGTCAGAGGAGTATAAATTCATGCATTAGTCTGTCAGCCATACCATTAATGTAAAAAAAATATCTCCCTTCATCACAAAAAGGGTCCTGAGAAAATCCCAAGGTTATTTTTTGTTACGAACAGTGAAAAAACGACTATATCAGTTGTCATCTCAAGAAAAAAAAAAACGGCATCATTATCAGTCAGCACCGCAGTTTGTGCTGTTTTCTGTCCATCCTACCTTTAGTGCTGTTTCCGTCAGACCCTTGGAACAAAAAAAGCCTAGCAGCTCATTTCAGCATTCCTGCAATTTAAGTTCAGGTTGGACGCATTAAGATATTTAGAAAAGTGTAGTACGCAATGTGTTGCCATGACCATGTAGTCTTGAGGCAACAGATGTGGGCAGGCCTGTCTCTGCACAGGCACAATTGGTTCCCCATGCAAGCAGACCTTAGTAGTGCACCATGCATCATTCTACCCTGCCAACAATTTGAGATTGCAAACCACCAAGAAGAACTAGTACGGGTTACTCAATTCTTGGCCGTTTTCAGACCACTGACTAATAAGTATTTGTATGAGTAACGCACTTCCATCAGTGTGTCATTCTTTCAAAATTGCAGCCTAAAATTATTGTGAACAGTTTCTTCCAAGGCCTGCTTGTCAAGGGCAATAGCAGACATACCAAAATGAGCACCAACACAACTTGACTCCAGTACAGTTATCAGTCACTCTTGGTTATAAGCACTTATTACAGCCCAAACTTAATATAATGAAGTAATGAAGGTGTATGTGAAGCAAAGGTGCATCCACTGCGCTCGATATTCATGACAAAAATGAGACATAACACATGGTAGAAGAAAATCCAAAACCAGGCCTTGCAAAAGATGCTTAAACACAAACAACCCACAGTCTCTAAATATAGAGTAAAACTTTTGCTCCAATATGAGCACACATATTCTAGCTTTCACCTTGGATGGTACTAAGAAATAAGAAGTGGCAACTAATAGATGAATTTTCGCATGCTGAACAATAAATGCACTTGGACTCATAAGTTATAACGAGCAGATGAATAAAAACAAAACACTGACCTTGCTTTAACCATGACAGCATCCAATAATTTCCAGTAATTTCCTATAATCCAATAATTTTCTGTATTTGTTTTCATTTGCTGGAAAGGAAGTCACTGCACCTTTCCGTGGACAGGAGCATGTTGACGAGCTCGACGAAACGTGGTGCCTTGACCAGCACCCTTGAAGACGGCCGCAGATCGTGGGTGCTCCCAAACAGGCCGTTGAGGAGCTGTGCTGACACATCACCCAGCCACTTTAAGTACACCCCAGTATGAAACTACAGTGAAACATTTAATGCCGTTCTAACATAATATACACACCATAAGTTGATCATTTTCGCCATATCGAATGACAGTAGTTCTCAAATGAGGCTCTGCAAACCCCACCCCCCGAGGACATAATAGCATTTCACGGGTCAGTGAACCTCGTGCTTTTCAGTGAAGCCCCACAGCTTTCTTACCTAGATAAAAAAGACGTAATCAAGTCTAGTGTGTTTAAACACCATTCACGTCAAACTATACCTATTCAGCTATTCAGGGACTCATAATAATTATAATAATAACAAATCTTTATTAGTCCTCATTGAAGACATATGATGTGTTGCCGGGCCTGCCGAAGCCTCTACATGGCTTGTATGGCAGTGCCCAGCAGCGGGGCAGATCCGAAATTCAGAGGCAATGGTATGCACTTTTTCGGTAAAATTGAAGCTTTTAAACATACATAAACATAAGCTTTCAAACATAGATATCAAAGACAGTCGTTTCATAAACAAATCCAATATTACGTAGGCTCAAAGAATGGAGATACCAGTGAAATTCTCCAATTGTGGCTTCTACCTCTGCAGCCATGTTCTGGTATAAATGACATGGGGAAGCCTCAGCAGTTCCAGCATGTTAAAGAGTAAACAAGAATTATTATTATTATTATTATTATTATTATTATTATTATTATTATTATTATTATTATTATTATTATTATTATTATTATTATTATTATTGAGTACCGGGTCCAGACGGCTCAGCTCCCGATAACCGCGCATCCTGTAGTGGCCCATGCGGTCCGAGAGGTGGCGGTGGGCAACGGAAGCCTGCGCAGAGCCAAAAGCATGCCTAAGTTTTTGGTATTAATACTTGAGCAAGTGTCCTCCATAGGGGACTATGTAGAATGTGTATCTTTTGACAAAGTTGTCCCTGAACTGATAGGGAAGTCATCCAGCCTGCACTATACAACAGCATGCAGCCAGTCAGCCTCCCCCACAGGCAGGTCACAGAGCTTTCTCAAACAACAACCAGTTATGTACACTTAAAAAAACCTCAGACTTCTGCACCCCAAAGCTGCAATGTGAGCGTGAAGGATGTCATAGTGGAGGGCTTTAGAAACCTTTGCATGCAACGCAGCAAATTCAGCGCAACAAAAGTTCAGCCAAGGTTTTTGTGAAAATTTCGGTTCTGGTATACAGAACATGGAAGCTTCAGCAGATCCAGCATTTTTTCTAGCTGCAACTTTCTAGCAAAGTAAGGACAACCATATGATTGCGGCCTACGCTCTCAACAGGCAACCCTAACAGTAATCAACATGGCTAAGTCAACCTGTGCCAGTAAAACGAGCAGTTCCTAACACCTGCAAATTTTTTTTAAATATTTTCAAAAATTTATTTATTTAACACACCCAATATTATACTAATTAAAGCCAAGGGAATGTAAATCAAGACATTTCATAATCATGATCTTTATATAAGCTGCCACAAAGCATAGAAGATAACAAAGTTTCATACTGAATAACGACAGAGAACACACGACAAGAGCACTTGTGCTGGCTTCCTCCGTCGTCATGCTTCAAAATCTAACTCAATGTCCCCCAATTAAGCCCAATTATCTCTCCTTATATATAGGGCTACAGTTAAGGGATTGATTGTGACCAGGGAAATGTTCTGCAGTCACAGTATAATGACAATGTAGAAAACAATTAAAAGTTAAAATCGCAGTAACTGTCAAACAGGCACTAACAATGCAACACTACATCAAACACTTGCTATGTCAGCAATGCACAAAGCATGCATGCCCACACAGAATGTGCCTAATAGGACACTGCAGACAACTCCGTCCAATCATTGTTGCCAGAAAAAATTGGTTATCTGACTCTTTCTGGTTATGCTGACGTCTGTTGGCAGCAAAAGACAGATTTAGAGACAATTGGATTTAAAAAACTTCATGTCAGTCAACTGAAACTCGTGACATCCTTACCGAAAAGAACATGTTGCCACCATTTTCAAGTGAATGGCAGTATTGGCACCCAGAAATCTGTGTCAATACACGCATTGTACTTGCAAACTCTGCCAGCGATGGCAACACCAATATTTCAATTTTTGGTCTTTTCGAGCATATAAAAGCTCCATTTTCGGTGAAAGTGGCCTCTTTTTGATTATAATTTGGTGCCCTATCGATCAGGTGAACTTCTACTTGTCCTCAGTGTCCCTTCAAAGAATGCTATGGCCGATTACAGCTGTATGTGCAAGTCATTATTAAACCTTTTGGCCATGATTCTAAGCCTTCTTTTTCTTATAAAGCACAGTGGAGAGAAATGGCATGGTCCACAACATCAAGGCCTACTGAAGTTTCCCAAATAAATAGGCTTTTACCTTTTTAATTTAGGCTGCATGGCACATCAGCACAAAGAAAGTGATCTCCATCAATGCTTCTGAGTACTGCTACTGTAAGTGACACAGTAATACACCACATATCCTTTTTGTCATGTTGCCTAACTCAGCTCCTAATACCATTTGTTTGGCAACGTAACAAGGTGGCCAACCCAAGGAGACGGCTTTTGTAATAAATAACTGCCAGAACTCTCTCACGAGGGCTTTTATAATAAGGTAATAGATTATGTCATCAGTCGTACTAATAGAAAGGAAAATGCAGGGCGCACTATAAAAAGCACCCTCCTCACAGGAAACTGCCTAAACACACATGAAATACAATATACAAAATTGAGACAAACTATACTTCAGATTTTAGACACAATCATCTAATGTGCCTCTCTTTTTTTTTTGTACTTGAGCTTACTGTCTTTAACTGTACTTCAAAAAGAACATTTTAAAGTAATATGACCAAGAATAGGTTTCTATAAATATCATAGCAATGCCCCAGCCAGCACACAGCAGAGATGTCCCTCACATTGGTCATGACCATGGTGATGCGTGCAAAGTTGTGGGTGGCAGACTGGACCGCCCTGCTATCCGTGAGCAGCAGTGCAGCAAGTGGCTGAGCAGCCCTGGTGAGCATGGCCCAGTAAACAGTGTGATCACTGGTGACCAGCGGAGGTTTCATCCTGCCCCAGGCCAGTTCAGGCTCATCGACCTGCAATTTCGTGCCCATAGGCAACAGCTAAAACAGGCTCGCCACATAAAACAATTAATAATCACACATGCACCTAGGAGGCACCACATACGAATCTTCCACTACTGATACTAGAACACCACTTAGGCAGCTTCCCCTAATAAAACGCTCTTCTAAAAGTGCCAGCGTGGTACTAAAGTGCCAATAAACACCAGTTTAGCCGAAATCAAAAAGAAATGGGCATGGGAATGGCATGTAATGTAGAGGAAAGCAGAACAGATTCCAAGAGAAGGCAAATGAAGCGGGGGGTAGCAGAAAATCAGGAGGGCAGATGAGATTAGGAACTTTATGGGGATAAGGCGACTGCGGCTGGCATAGGACGTGTACGGTATTCAGAGGGATATGGAATACACTTCCACACTGCAGTTGGCATAATTAGGCTGATGATGACAATGACTAGAGTGCCACCTAGAAAGCTTCTCTTGACAAAGCACCACTTGTGCTTGAGCACCGCCTAGGGACCTTCCCTTTCAGTACACTGGCACTGAAGTACCATGTAAGAATCTCCTCCCTATGGAAAGCATCACAGATACTGGTGTGCCACCTAAGAAGCTACCCTAATAGCACCGCTGGCACTAAAGCGCTGCCTGGGGAGCTTTCCCTATTACCGCCATTGGTGCTGGAGCAACACATAGTGAGCTTTCCCGATTGGAGAGCACTGCTGGTACTACGGCACCACCTAGGGAGCTTTCCTTAGTAGAAAGCACACGGTGGCTCACTGCAAGAACATGTTGGTCCTTGCCCTCGGGGTCAACGTCCAGCTCAACCGTGAGAAGGGCGAAGAGGCCAAACTCCTGGGCCAGCGTTACAGCAAGCACCATGAGGCGCTCGGGTGATGCCGATGCCTGCGAGCCCGGCAACTCCAGGCCAAGGGCTCGCGCATGGCTAATGGCTCGGTCCTGTGCCGTTGCACCTGGGAGGCAGACACGTCAGTTCTCATTTGTCAGGCGAAACATTTTTTTACACTGTAGTGCTTTTAAACAGTCAGTTGTTATAGCCAGACTGTCCCCAAGATCTTTTGAATCGTCATCAACATGAAATGTCCATCACATAACAAAGTTTCATGACCCAACGTCATTAGCCATGCGAAAAATTTAACTGAACCAATTTAAATGGCCATATATGTTTAAACAGGCAATACAGACCAAACAGCCCTTTGTTTTCTACAAAAATCCAGAAATGATCTTTATATCCTTGTAATATCTGAGGAAAAATAAAGGAGAAAATCCTTACCTACAGCATGAAGCCAGATTTTATAAAATAAAAGTAATATTTTAAAATGTAAGGGTTCTAAGAATTCTGTATCTTTTTTTTTAATGTTATAATTAGTAATGTGCATGCGCTGCACATAATGTCACTGCATGCATGCTGTGAAAATAATGTGTCAGGACACAAAAGGACAGCAAAAAGGATACCAAAACGAAAAGAATAGACAGAGTGCAGTCATACGTATTTTTCAGTCATGAAACACTGCCTCCATAACCGGTCACAACATGAACATAAGCAAGGACCACCCACCTTGACGATTGCAGTTGGTCCAGAATGTGAATAGGGGTCGAATGCTAGACTTTTCAGGCCCTGCCAAGAAATAATATTTGTGTTTACCTTCATTAAGCCCAGAACACTGCATGCGCAAAGCACATGATGTTGTATAGCATGACCAACAGCACAAAGAGTTATAACCACAGGAAACAATACACAATAGATGACAACAAGCAGCCGAGGCTACCATGCATCAAACTATGAGACCTTCCGAAACTAGCAATTTAACTCTAAAATTTAACTCAACCGTTCACTCAAGCTGAAAGCAGTAAAGCAAAAACTAGGCATGGCATGACTAAGGAGATTTTGAAACAAAGAGAAACAGAACACCTTAGATTGAGGCCAACAAGAAGAGTGCCAGTTTGCAATACCCTAAAGCCACAGTCAACATATGGGTGTGCTTTTTCTCGTATCGGAACTCTACAAAGTTGTGTTCACAACTTTGTTACTGTAGGCAATAATTTAAAACTCCATGAAGTTTGTACAGCTCAAATTGACGCTATTACTAAGACTTACAAGAAACAGGAACAGAGAATTTTTTTAACCTCGTTCACACAACACCTTAGGCAATTATACACGTCCTAGAGGGCGGGCGTGAATGGGTGGGCAGACAGAAACTGGACAAACCATTTTCGCGAACAAAGGGAGGTAAAAATGTAGCCACCAAATGCATTCCTGCATTCAAATGTAAATAGACAATTGTCTAAACAACCAACAAATGCAATATACAAGTCAGCCGGCTACCATCGAGAAATCGGTGCATCCTGGCCTCGATGTCTGTTGCCAGGGCTCCATCAACATCCAAGTATGTGACATCAGAAGGTTGTTGTGACAGCCACTGGCCGCACACGTACTCGTAGAAGTTCTTGCAGGGGTCTGTGGCCGAATCCCGCAGGTAGCGTAGCATCTGTCCTGGGCGGACGCAGCAGGGGCACACATCAGTTTGTCCACCCGTCAGAAGACTGCTATGGCTGCCTTCTTCATTCATAACTTGCCTGACTAACACCATGCAAACTTCTAGAAACAAAGTATCAGGTGCACATGAGCCTCTTCTTAACTTTTCAAAAAACTCAGATGTGCACAGCTCAAGATGTGTCGTAGTCAGGTCACTCTTGATAATTCGAGGTTGGCAGGGACTGAAAATTTGCACAAATTATGTGGCTTTCAAATAAACGAGAGTGCTTTAAACATGTTTGCTGTTGATGGAACCAAACCGCCAGAATTCAAATAAACTGGCTGTTCCAATTAATTAAGTTCAATTTAATTGAGTGTCTGCTGTATATTAAGCACACGGCATTGCACATCCAATTCCTGTTTCCCATTAGCGCCACTTTCCAAAACCGGCCTATTCAACACATCCTCTAAAAAAAACAGGAAAAGAGATAGATGAAAGATACAATTTGATTAAACCAATGTGAGAAAATCACAGCAGTACTTGAATGCAAATTGGCATCTGCATTCACACTCATAAAAGGACGTCACACTTAGTGCATGAAATGGCTGGCAGAAAAGCTACACAGTGCACCTTACAACTGGATTAAATCTCACTCTCAACAGACCATAACACACCTACGGTGAGAGCATAGGCCGCTGCTGATATGTGGGGGCTTATTGTATAGACGGCTACCAATCAAACAATAAAGCCATGCAACGTGCATTCAGCAGGCCAGTGCTCCAGTGTGTCATCGTCAAGCAGTGTCTTTCTGTGCTAAGAGGAATGACAGGCACTTACATCAAAAATTAGCAACAGTCTACAATCTCAACACTGGAAACAGTAACCCATTAATTGAAAGACGTTCTAAGAAGAGCTCCCCCCCCCCCCCCCCCCCCTCTGGGTTTATAAAAGAAAACCAGCTGATCTATTTTTTTAATAAACCAGACAATCATGACACTTCAGTTCTCACTGCATTCCGAAATTGCCATTAAAGTCGTTAAGTCAAGACAGGTCAAACAGCCACTCCAATCGGTCTCACAGAAAGCAAGAAGCCAACATCTAATAAAAGCGAATCACTATGTACTACCATTAGCACCATCATTCCTACTACCACATGTTTTCAAGCAATGATAAAGAGAAAAGAGCCTATTCCTGCTCAATAACACTGCCTTCGTCAAATGTTCTCTTAATTGCACATTTTGTCCAGTTATGTGACACAGGGCACCATGAAGCAGGAACTGTAGGCATTGCAAAATGTGCAAAGCTGTGCAACGACACCTTTCCTTGTACCAGCTAATTCACAACAGATTACATTCGAGTGATCAAAATCATCATTATCACCATCCTCAGTTAAGCTATGTCCATTGCAGGAATAAGTCCTTTTTCATATCCCTCCAACAAGCCCTGTCCTGTGTCGGCTGTGGCTACCTTATTCCTGCAAACTTCCTAATCTCATCCACCCACTTGACTGTCTGCTGCCTCTGCTAGGCTTTCCCACTCCTGCAATCTACTTCATAACCCTTCAGGGACCGTCGGTTATCTTGCCTTCGCATCACATGCCCTGCGCATGCTCAATTCCTCTTGTTGATTTCTGCTGGCATGCCATTAACTCACGTTCGTTCACTGACACACACTGTTCTCTTCCTGTATTTACTTTGCATAGCTCGCTGCATCGTCTGCAACTTACTTTCAGGCCTTTTCATCAACTTTCAAGTTTTGGCTGCATGGGTGAATACAACGGTAAAAATCACCCCGAAATCAGATGTGCACAAAAAATTGGAAGACAGCCTATCTGGTCTGCTCTTGGTGCTCTGTTTGTCCAGTTTTGTGCTGCAAAGTACTGTTCAACACTCTCAGAGAAAAATACATGTATAACCAAATACACTTGCCTTCCTTCACACAGAAATCAGTGGCACATAATTCATAGGTGCGCGGACCAGTCGGTGAACCGGTATGCTCTGAAACAGTAAGGTTGCCAGTTGGCAGATCAGTGCGTGGAAATTGGACTGCAGCCCCAATTATGCGTTACAGCATTGACACATACTATCCACAGCATGTAAAGACTCAGTAAGCTAACCCAAGAGAACAAGAAATAGCTGATGCACTCACCAGTTGTAAAGTTCCCAGAGAGACTAGGGTTGATGGTTTGCAGGGGACCTGAAGGGCCCCCAGAAAAGAATCATTTCCACATCTGCTAGGAGGAAGAGAATGGCCCAAAGAATGGGACAGAAAGAAAGTCGACTTACGATCAGCAGGGGTAACACCTACAGTGAAAAACAGAAAAAAAGAAATTAAGATTCACAACACTGACAACGGTTATGGCTTGCCCCAGCTCTGTTTCTATATTAAGACACTGATTCAAATATACAGCAGCTTAGATAGGTTTTTAGTGTGAAAGCGCTTCTAGCCGTTTCAGTGGAGTCTGTGTGTGAAGCCTCATTGCCCTCTACACCTTCGTGGACTGGGATCCATAGAATACTGTGACGGGAATGTGTACCAGAAGTGTGACTCCTCATGGTGTGGGCGGCCACTCGGCAGAGTTCCCCAAGATTTGGCGAGCACAATACCCAACAAAGGCATGCCTGGCCTGCGGAGAGATTTCAGACATCCTCCACATGGTTTGGAACTGCCCCGAGCAACTTAAAGCGCACACACTTTACAGGAACTCAGCCATGAGCAGTGGGAGGCGAAACTGGCTCACACAGAACTCCCCCTTCAGTGCTAGCTGATCAGTGGGGCCTGGAGGGCCGTATTCATCAATGGTTTCCCAGACCTGGGTGAACCACCTGCGTAATTACTTCATATCAATAAAGTTTATACTCTCTCTCTCTCTCTCTGTGAAGCCTCTGAAAAGCAAGTGTAACTGGCTCACTGGGTCAGTGGACACCTCAATCGTGCTCTGGTCCACCTATAAATTGATGCAGTTATGTGTCATTCCTTTTTTATTAAACCAGGGGAAGGTTTAGACTCCATTGATTCCAAGAAAAGGAAAGGCACATAGCTGACTCCCAAGGTCAGTGGACACCTCAATCGTGCCCACCTGCACGGTGGTGGTGGTGGTGGTGGTGTCCTTTTGCACAGGCGTTGGTGGTGTCCTTTTGAACAATACTTCGTGCTGAGCAATGTAACCCACCAGCCATTTTTCGCTCAACTGTTTTGTGCAGTGGGGTAAAAACTTGCCCATTATGTGGGAAAAAAATTTGCTGCGGTTTAACTACTGCTGAACCTGGTTAGAGAGTGAAAGCTGCGCTGTATCGGGCAAGTATAGGCACGGCTTGGTGTCTGTAAGGTCGAATGCATTCTCCACACTGGATAGCCAGCGCGCCCACCCTGCCATCCTGGCAGGTGGCAGTTAATGGTTCATCGCGAAAGGTTGGTCACTCAGTGAACCGTGGGGCCTATTGCTGCAGTGTCACGTGTCCGCCACAACCCTGTCAGTGCTAATGCATGCAGCCCACATCTATCTGTCACCACCCCCACCTACCTCAAAACACTACTGAGGCGTCCACTGACCCAGGGAGCCAGTTATGCGCCCTTCCTTTCCTCAAAATCATCTGAGTCTAGAAAGCCAATGCCAATGAACACAATGAACCCCACGGCCTATAGGAATAGAGGAAGCAGCTGGCTGAGTGCATCATAGCTGTCACATGGTTCAAGGTCGGTTCAAGGTCAAATGCGCACATGGAGAAATAGGCAGCAGCGTTAAATCGGTGACCAACCTCTCGCAATCAACCATTAACCGCCTCCTGCAGTGTGGCGGGCTGGGTGCGTAGCCTATCCAGTGTGCGGAAAGCACTCAACTTTACAGACGCCAAGCCAAGTCTGCTTGCCCGATTGAAGGCCGTTGAAGGTCATTCTCTGGCCTACCCGACGACTGCTTTACCTAGCGTAGTGAAGCTTTTCGCTTCAAAAAAAACTAAAGCTCAGCAATTACTCAATTAAAGCTCAGTCATTATTTCTCTATTTCCTACATTAAATAAAGCTGCATATAAGTGAATACCAGCACAAGAAGCGGTGAGCAGGAATTTTTATGAGCTGCAAAGCATTCAGGTAGAACAGCATGACATGAGTTTTATATTAACCCTTTGCAGTCCAAAACTTTTACCTATTTTGCGGCTGTTCCAGTTTAAAACTATCTCACCAGTTTTTTAGGACTGCAAAAGAAGGCTACCACTGTGGAAAAAAAAAATTCATGTACATAATATTTACTTTTGGTTTTTTTATAAGCCCAAACCTTTCAACAATATTTGCAGTGTATGGTTTTAGAGATGCTGCATCATGCACAATGACAAAAACGAGTACAATCCCCGACTGAAAAGCTTATCAGGTGATGCTCAACAGCAGACAAACAGCCATGGTGCATTGTCGGGAGACGCCAGGCTAGGGACCCCAGAGGATTAAGCAATGTTAAAAATTAAACCTACTTTATGAAGCCAGCTTGAAAATTCTACTTTATTAAGAAACTCTAAAACCCAATGTCTTGCTATAGGGAAATCAGAGTTTGTTCATCAAATAAAGTCACTTGTAAAATATAGCTTTATTAAACCACACTTCAGTTTTAAAAACTGCACCAGAGATGTTTACAGGTTAACAAATCTGTATTACCCAGTATACAGTCATGAAGAAAATCTCAGGGGATGTGGGTTTGTGGAAAAAAACGAAAAAATTACGCAGATTCAGGCAAACCAGTTCATTGAAAAGCCTGGAAGCATGGAAGCCCAGCCTTTGTCAAAAGTTCAGAGCCCAGGGTGTTTGCTTCTAAGCCCTGCAGTGGGGCTCCTGTAGCATTCGTGGAAGTCCCACCCGATGGAGGAGTAGAAATCTTGCCTTCAGAAGATTTTTATCACTAAGGATGCATTACAAGCCAAACGGGGCGACTCAGAAGCAAACCAGCAATGGGCACCAGCTGACTGGATAGCGAGAGAATACAGCAATAATGTTTTTTCTCCGCACAATCAAATCCTATGAAATTTTAACACTGTAAACTGGTTTAGGAAATGAAGCTAAGTGACAAGCCTGAGTGCATAATCGAACACAATTAATCTAATATAGGGCATCCCTTCTAATGGCCATGGATTACAATGTAGATACACTCTGAGACATGATAAGCATGTGTTTTATTGAATGCTGGTACGCTTTAAATTGGCTATTTTCATATTAGCCTATGTGAGTAAATCTTGGACATAAGCATTTCACAACAATAAAGCTGCTTGCAACTTACTAAATGGAGGTATGATGTAGGTCGCATTGCTGGGATGTAAAGCCTCTGAAAATGGCATGAAGAAGCTTGTTACAGTGAGCATATGGCAACTACAAAGCACAAATGAAATCATGTCTCTGGGAAACTCACTTTTGGTAGTTTGTCCTATAAGGACCACACCTGAAAAAGGAACACACATAGCCATGC
Source organism: Amblyomma americanum (assembly GCF_052857255.1). NCBI lineage: Eukaryota > Metazoa > Arthropoda > Arachnida > Ixodida > Ixodidae > Amblyomma > Amblyomma americanum. The sequence goes on along the minus strand of NC_135501.1, from coordinate 165,023,204 downwards.
AGTTAAGACAGCCTTCTTCCCACATAGCTTCGCTGGCCACTGCATGAGAGCCCTAGGCTATCAAAACATACCAAGAGCAAATAGCTAATGCTACCAGAACACCAGGGAAAATCACTCAATTTTACCCCACCCTCACCTGTCACTCAGCACGGAACAAGCACATGTCTTTCACAAAGTTCAAACCAACACTCTCCTCCACCCCACTAATACCCACAACTTCGGAAGCCATGACACAGCCCACTGTCCAGAGATGAGGACAGACACAGAACACATTCTCTACTCACGTAACCCTGTCATTACCTCTCCTTATTTTCCTTACCCTCCCCCTCCTTCCTGGAGTGGTTGGCTTCACTCAAGCTCGGCAGATTATCAGCATGTCTTGGTGGAGCAAGCGCTCTTCTTCACTGGGCTTTTTCTTTTGTGCTGGCTTCAAAAAAAGTTTTTCCTCTTTCCACACAAGAACATGAAGTTTACTACCAGATAATGCCTTGCAAAGAAGCAGCTAAGAGGCAACAGTTGAAAGATTATTGCAATAATAATAATAATTGGTTCTGGGGGAAAGGAAATGGCGCCCACCGCCCCACCCTAAGGGAAGGGATAAAGGAGGGAGTGAAAGAAGAAAGGAAGAAAGAGGTGCCCTCCAGAATAATTTCGACCACCTGGGTATCTTTAACGTGCACTGACATCGTGCACTGACATCGCACAGCACATGGGAGCCTTAGCGTTTTGCCTCCATAAAAACGCAGCCGCCATAGTCGGGTTCGAACCTGGGAACTCCGGATCAGTAGCAGAGTGCCCAACCACTGAGCCACTGAGGCGGGTAAAGGTTATTGCAAGTCAGTATCTCAAAACTGTATCTCAAAACAGTCGAGCCCACTTATAACAAACCTGATGGCCAAGCAGATTCGTGTGTTGCATCTGAAGTTCGCAGCAAATAGACTTCTCACATTACATCAAAAGATACAGTTCCCCCCAAAAAACACATTCATTTCTTAAAGAAGTGCAGTATGTGCGTCTATTCCTGCAAAGATGACCTTATCGTGGTGCTTTACAATCTCTTTAGCACAGTCATGATCTTCTGGCCGAGACCCTTGCTGCCACGAGCTGCATGCTATAGGGACGTGATAAAACTAAGTGTTTAAAGTGTTCACGGAAGATGGCTATAATATTCGCGGCAGTCAGGAAGTGTTTGTACTTTGCATATAATGTCTTCTTCAGCGCACGGCCCTGTCATTTTGGCGTAAACACCAACACAGTCATCTCGGGCATCATTCGCCAAGTGTGCATGAACAACACATTGTCAGAAATTTCGTGCGACTAATCTCGTCGGTGCTCATTCAGTGACTAAGGTAACGCAGCAGACACGTGTGCACAGAACATATCAGCTGCACTTCGTGCTGTCTAAGCTCTACATGCACACAGTAGCAGCAAAAAAAAAAAATGGAGAGACGACTCGGCAGGTGATGCAAACCACGGGAACAGCAGGACCAGCAAGCCACCTACACTGCTCAAATTACTGCCGTTGGTATAGCCGTCGGTTTGCGTCGTTGGTTTGCCATCTGGTTTGCGTCGCCTACCAAGTAGTCTCTCCATCTTTTTTGCTGCTACTGTGTGCAGGTAGAGCTTAGACAGCACGAAGTGCAGCTGATATGCTCTGTGCACACACAACAGCCACGATCTTTACAGGCTATTGCCATGGGGACCGAAACAAGCTCTCTGGGCTTTGCGCTTGTAAGAAGCGTGACTTTTTCTCCTGCAGAGGCAAGTTTACGGTGCCTGCAAGTTCGCTGTAACCGAGCGGAGAAACCAAAGGTGTTCATTATATCTGTGACGTGTAGCCATTGCCGTAATCCATATTTTGGCGGTAGCACCGCCCTCATTCATAATAAGTGAGGGTTCGTTATATCTGCGGCCGTTGCTCGACTGTATTTCAACACAGTGCCTTATTCACAATGGCATTATGACAATATGTGAGCTTCAAAAACAATACACAGTGGGGCAAAAATGTCCTGTTTTGTCCAGTACTGTGCTTTACAACAGAGCTAAACTGGTTCACAACCAAACGGAAAAACAGTGGTGGACTATTTACAGCCAAAAGCAGCTTGTACAATGCCACACTGTTCATGCATATCACTACACACGGCAGCAGAAAATACAAAATTATTCTTGAATCTTCCAGAGAAGCCAATTGTTTCCAGTGCTGCTTAAACAAAAAACAGAAAGCAAAAATAATGTTGCCACACTTGTGCATGCTAACTGCTTGTTATGGAAACTAGTCAGTAAAAAGAATCAGGCAGCAATTAAGTAACAGTAAACAGGGGTTTACGCATGCACAGAGCTAGGAGTCGACAGGCAAGTGAGAGAAGTTATACCGAGAAAAGCAAATCGCTTGCACACGTACACCTGGAACACTTTCAACTCACGGGCATGTCGACGTGTTGTCCAAGAAAGAAGAGCGGCTGAAGCGACCAGCACCAAGAGTAAAGCCAGAAGAAAACATGCCACAGTAACTTCTGGAAGTATGGAAGCCACTTTGGTCGACCGGGTCAAACTGCAGCGATTTCACATGTCCCATTAATACCACTATAAGCTTGACAAAAGTAAACACATATTCAGAACATGTCTCCAAGCCATGGTCCACTATGACGCTGGTGTTAAGCGTCTATTTTACCATAACGTTAATTTTAAAAAGTTTTCTTCCTGTTAGTGCCTCAAGATGCAATAACTACATCATTAGGCCAACAGGTTAGACAAATTGTGTTGGCATGCAACCTAAAACATGCCCTCTGCCAGTGCACCCATGTTACGATTAGAAATGTATCTAAGTTCACAAAAGGACTTCAGTGCTTTTGACAGTACAAGTAGTAGGTTTTATAGTGCTAGGCAGTCCCTCGTAACTTTACAGCCCAGTACAAACACCTGATGGTGGACTGTTACTAACAGCAGGTGCTTACCCACCTGACAGCTCTGCGAGGCATCACAATTAGTGGCCTTTACATGCGACAGCATTAAATGCATGAGACCACATTCAGCTGTGGTACTCATCAAGTTTATGAAAAATAAACAGAGCATATCATTTGAGCAAGGCCTGTTAACTGCTAGGGAACTGGTAAAACATGTGGAGCATTTCAGTGCACAGGAAGAGAGAGAACATATTTCTACAGACCGACTCTGCCTGCGTGACAAGTACCTTGTCCTCTCTGCTCAGGCTATTCACTAAAAGAAATCATGTTTTGGTTTATTGTGCACAAGGTGGCAACTAAATTTAAGCGGGGCAGCAACAGTAGAATAATATTAATAAATTCCAGCTCAGTGTGAAATGTGAAAGAGTTTTCAAAGCTATAGCATCAGGAGTGTGATGAAGCTAGGTGAAAACTGTCCGGTATCGCCGGTGCCAGCGCATGTGTGGAGGCTCCACCTGCCAAATCTGGCAGTTGGCAGGTGGTGTTAAATTAGAGAAGTTTCCCTATTTCCACTTGTAGGAAAGGGGAGGGAGAGGCCAGACTGAGAATGACTCAGTAAAAATGAATAAACAGAGGAATGTCCAACCTGCATAACGCACTCAAAAAGATTGTAGCGATGCTGCCCAAAGTCAGCATGAAATACACTAAAACCATGCGACAGCTCAGAGTTAAGATGTTCAATGCTGTGGGGTGGTTTCAAAGCATCTTTAACGTGTCTCTCATTACTACATAAGCGGGGTCGAAAAGGTGAATGCAGTCACACATTTATCTCGTAAAAGTGTTTACAATTCTCCCTCAACACCCAATCTGCATTTACATCTAACGTGCCACATGGGGAAAGAGTGAGCTATGCTTTCACCCATCTGACCAGCGCACAGTTGAGTGCACAGGTCTTACCACACCGAATTATGAAAACAGCAATCCCTGTGAACACAGCAATGCCCTAGAGATTCCTATACATCCCGCTCGGCCTTGGAAGTATGAATGGAAAATAAATTTGTCAAGTCTGACGCGTGGAATTGGCCAAAACGAGCCTGCATCACTAAAAGAGACCACATGAGTTATTAATGCTATAAATACACGCACAAAAATCAGCCTTTCAGCTTGTTTTGGGGCAAACAGTTGTTGCTGACAACTGTATAGAAAGATTTACATAAGTGAACATACTGCAGAAAGCATATCAGAAATACAACTTCACTTATTTTGAAGATTAATGTTTTAGTGTTAAGGAGACAGTGTCTTTATAATTCTAATTTAACTCATCACTCACTTTTATCTTACCTGCACAAATGTCTCATTGAGTGGAGCTAAGCCAACCCCTTCAGAAGTTGTAATGACAGCTTGTCAGTTCTGTAATGACAGCTTGCCAGTTCAGAAAACTTAATAACCACTAAGACTTCAAGCACACAATTAAAGTATGCATATTTTGCCCAGCACAGCTTTGTGCAGCCTTGAATTACAGTGACCTCCCATCAATCGATCATTTCCATCACTGACTGTGAAGTATACTGGAAAAGCCGACACACTGATTTTCTATCCCGAGAAATGTCTATTGATGCTTCCTTTTTCAGTTTCAATTCTTTTAACGCCTTTTCTCAAATGTAACCGTAGGTTCTATGTATTTATTCACTGCATTACGCTCATTACAACTAAATGCTGTGATGACGGCCTGTGAGGAACATTGCCCAACACGTCTGGAAGAGTTCCCCAAGGTGGAGTGAATTTTGAAGCAAAATAACTGCTGTTAGCATCCGCCCAAGTTTACCCATGCGGCTACTACCTCACAGAATTTCTTTAGCACACTGAGCTAACAAACTGTTTGACTTAAAATTGGCTTATTCAGCTCTGCTTTGCCATTTTAGTTGCCTGGGTTTTAAAAACAATTTTTTTTTACACGACAAATGCAAAAAAAAAGTGTAGTGTTTCTCTGTAGCCATATGACTGTGCTTATATTGATGTTAACAGGCATCTACCTCAAGGAAACTTTGTTGCCACTCACTTGCTTGTTGTCTCTATAGAAGACCTTCTGGCCGTTTTGGCAGCGGCTTCAGCTTCTGCTGCCAGACCAGCAGCCCCCAGTACTGCACCAGCTGGCAGGTACTCTCCTGCGCCAGAAGACTGTTCCACTTGAGAGCTGCCTTGGTCTGCATAGTCCTGTTCGCCATCAGTCGAACCCCATGCAGGGCCCGCAAAGGGACCCTCAGAGACCCCCTTCTCAGCCTGGCCAGGCCTCTCATCAGGGGGCAAGTTTTGCTGCTGCTGCCTCAGGGTCAGGAGGCGCAACAGGTCTCCACCGATTCCGACCTTGTGCTCCACAACAACTGGAAGCTGCCAGCCTTGAGCCCCCGGGTAGGGAGAATGCGGTGGTGGTGAAAGCGGTGGAGGGCTAGGGGGCACGTCCCTTGTCTGCAACACTTGAGGCAAGTGGCCACAAGGGTACACCTCTGCCGTAGCTGCTACTGGTGTCCTGCGCTGCACTTGCCAGGGACCCCAAGCATTGCCTGCATTTGGTGTCAGGGTGTCAGCTTGGATCATAATGTCATGAGTGGGGCCTCCTGCCGGTTCTGCCAGCTGCGCCACTGACTCATGCCTAAAAAGGCCTCCAAGTGGACTTTCACGAAGGTTAGTGAACCCTCCTTCAGTTTGGAGGCCAGCGTCTCGAGTGGGTGAGCCACTTCGTGGGGTGGAGCCCCCAGCTGATGTGCCAAATGGCCCCAGCTGGTACGGTGACGAGGGCGGCGACAAAGGTGGAGAAGAGGCAGGTGGCACTGCTGACATGGCAAATGTCTGTATGGCTGCCTCTCTAAATGGGGTTCTTCCATCAGGTTCCTTAGACAAAGACTGGGACCTCAGTTGTTGCCCAAAAGGGGGCATTGCTGGAAATGGCTCCCCAATCTGAAAGACTGCATCCCTCATCTGAGGAGTCTGAGAGAGACGGCCAGGGTAACTGCTAACATTTAAGGTGCAAGCATGGTTGACGGTGTTTCTTGAGCATACTGCTACACATGGGTATGCGGCTGTCTCTACTTTCGGAACTGGAGAGGCAAACATGGGTGACAGAGGAGAGCGCTCCATTTCAGCAACTTGGGTAGCGGCATTCGTCATGACAGGCAGGTGTGAACGGCCAAACATGAACAAAGAAGACAGAGAGCTGCTAACTGAAAGTCCAGACTGAACACGTGACATGAGCCCCTGGTTAAATCTATAATTAGCATGGAACATGTTCTTCGGCCCTCCATCACCAACTCCAATTGCCACGGTTTCATGCAAAACCTGTGGTGTCATGGGCAGTGGGGACATTGTGACAGGACGATCGTACTGTCCTTCAAAGTTTCTCATTGACCTCCCTCCAGCTGGGAACAAGCCCTTTTCATTCCACTTTGCCTGACCATAACCTAGTTCCATAAAGCCATGCATAGGCCTGCTACCAGCTCGAGAAATGTCCCTTTCCATCATGTGATCTGGCTCATACACACACTGAACACCAAAGTCATGTGACGGTGGCTCAGGAGGAGGTTCCTTAATAGGCTCATCACCAAACTGCACTTCAGCATCATGCAGAGGCCTTGGAGGCAATGTAGTGATAGTCTTGACTATTCGGTCACGAGGTTGAAATGTGCATTGAATTCCAAAGTCAGTTTGATGTCTACCCGATGACTCGTACTTCTGTTGTATTCCTATAGCAGTAATGCTCCTTGCGGTTTGCATGGGCTGTTCATAATTGCACTGTATCTCAAGATCACGATGTTTCCTTGCGGGTGATGGCGGTCTTGATGCCAAAATAGGCTGGATAATACCCCCATGCTGCACACCAATATCTTGTTGTTGTCTCTGAGGGCCTGAGCCAACAGTCATTGAAGCAGCATGTGAATGGGCACCCATATCAACCTGAAGTTGCTCCACTGAAACCATTGTTCGAGGTCCATGTTGAGCCAGTAAGGTTACAGAATCGACAGATGATGCTTGAACTGCTTGACGTACTGTGTGTCTGAATGGTCCTCCAGGCATGTGTGCCTGTGCTGGGCTTCTTGAAATTTGCGCTGAGTCTACATAGGTAATTCCAGGAATATTGATGACAGAAGTTGCTTGAACTGATTGAGATACCTGAGGTTGCTCAGGACACTGCACTTGCAAGTTTTTTTGCAAGGACTTAATATGCATATCTGCAGCATGCACAGCTGAGACCGCTTGTGGCGACAAGATCCTCTGTTGAACAGCTGCTATTCCCGTCACTGTTCGAGGCTCTAAGCGTTCAGCTGTTTGCATTCCAAAGGTCATACAAGGAGGTTCTCCATGTTCCTGAAGGGCCTGTGTCCCAGTTACTAAACTGTGGGGATCAGAAGCCGGTTGTCCAGTACCCTGTACTTCAAGTGTAATATGCGGTGGCCCAGCTGGCTGTGGAATAATCTGCACTCCAACCGTTGGCCGCAATGCTTCTTCACATCCTCTTGTAACATGTGCTCCATCTGCAGCATGGGGTAGTTCAGCGTGTTTCTGCGCAACTTGTAATCCAACTGCCCTGCTGGGAGGTTGAGTGAACTGTTCCACAGTGTGTATGCCCAAAGCAATGTGAGATGGTCCAAGGGGTTTCTCAGCAGCTTGAGTACCAAGTGTTGGATGTTGTGGATCACTGAATACCTTGGCGGGTTGTGTTCCGGCTGGCCGGTGTATGCGCTCAGTATCACGCAAACCAGACGTCACACGGCTGCCCATAAATTCTTGACTGGTCTGCATTCCAAATGTCATGCAGGGATCCTCAGCCTGCATTCTGGCATCATTTATTTCAAGCACAACTTTTTTCGGCTGCAGATCTTGCATTGTAGGGCAGGCCTCAGTTCCATGCGTCACTTGAGTCACCTGAGTGGCTTCAGTGGCAAGGTGGCCAGAGGATACAGAGACATGTGCCGCCTGAGAAACATCATATTTGTCCCCTTTTCTACAGATGTCAATGCGCGTTGATGACTCTGCAGCTATAGGTTCTGATGGACCTGCAACATGTTGCACAGAAGTCCGCGTTTTGAGAACTCTGTGATCCAAACAAGGGGCTTGAGAGGAAGGTGCTAGCAGCTCTGTTTCGTTTAGTGGTGCACCTTGTGAAAGAAACTCTTCATCAGAAAAGTGGCGTGGCACTGTGGAAACACTCCGCACCCTCTTCTCAGCCACACGTATTACTGCTTGGTCCGTTTCACTTGATGCGACAAATTCTTGCACCTCCTGAGTTAGCACCTGCTGTGCAGTCTGCTGCTGCTGAGTCACTTGGGGACCTCCTTGAATACATTGGCCCTGTGGCCATTGCGGCTGCCCTAACTGCCATTGTGTTCCTGCCCACTGGGTCTGAAACGCTGGCCACTGTGTCTGGGGTGGCTGAGGTTCCATGCCAAGTGGTTGGCCATAAGCCTGAACTTGTTCCTGACCCTGCAGCATCTGTGCTTGCCACCCAAAAGACATCAGTGGCGAAGGCATACCATACTGAGGTGAGGCATACATCTGAGCTGCCTGCATATGGGAGTACATAGGTGGCGGCATCATGGGTGGTGACATCATGGGTGGTGACATCATGGGTGGCGACATCATGGGTGGCGACAGCATAGGTGCTGACATCATAGGTGGAACCATCTGAGGGGGCATAACGACTGCCTGCGGCCAGGCTGCAGGGCTTGCTTCTCTCTGCAGTGGCATTTGAAAGAACATCTCTTGCTCACGTATGGAAGCCCCAACAACACCCACTATTGGTGGCTGCACTGGCTCTTCTAGTGGCTCCTCTTCCTGATCCAGTTCTAGTGGCAGTTCTTCATTTTCGTCCCTTTCTTCGTCTTCCTCTTCAAGCTGTTCCATGTTGACAAAAGTGGGTAGGTATGATCCTGCAGGAAGCAACTGGAAAATGCCAGCTACTGGAGCATCCTGTGCCTCCTGCTGTTCAGTAGCCGTCGTGGAGGAGGTTGTGCCATCATCTTCGGCGCCTGGTACAGCTGCGGGAGCATTGTAGCCAGGAATACGAATTCCCTGCTCAGTGAATATGACTGGGACGGAAGGCCCTATTGGCAGGAACACATTATAGCCTGATGGTCCCGGAACTGGCTGGGAGGGAAAACCAGACACAGTAGGACCCTGCTGCAGATTCACCTCAACTTCAGAGCTGGATCCCTGGACAACCTGCAGCATGACAGGTGCAGACCCAGGTTCAAGCAATGAGGAATACAAGCAAAGCGAACACAAAAAGCAGCTCCAATATGTTAATTATCCTCACATCACACTTCCCTAATAAGCTGAATTCCTAGAACAACAAACAGCTGCTTATTTCCAATTCCTGCAAGCTTTCCAAATGTTTCTTGATTCAGACTGCACGCTTTCAAAAAAAAAAAAAAACGTTTGCCAATAGAATAGCCCCACCTTCCAACTCCTTTTACCTTTTCTTAATCAAAGCACCACATGCCATTTCAGTACACAGTACAGGCCGAAACACATGCACTACTGCCTGCGCCACCACCGCGAAATTTCAGGATCTCCCACGGTCGAGTTTGCGAACTAGCATCAGGGTGTTCCCACCTGACGGCTGCTGCTGTCTTCAGAGGTGGTCGTGGTGAATTCAGCCTGGTTCACGACAAACATGGTTGTAGACGTGCTGTCCGAAGTGCCCGACGGCGACGTTGAAGACTCGCCTCGGCTCTTGCGCGTTCGGGCCGTCGATGCCATCGTCAATCAATGCTGGCACGGCTGGCACCGCTTTCGCTATGTGGAGTCTTCACCGGCCGTTCGCTAATTGCGACGGACAACGCACCTGACCTGGCAAGGTTTTGTTGCCGAGCAGGCGGGCGACGCCATGAGAAGGCCGCCGTTTGAAGCGCGCATGCAAGCGACATGGGACGCCGCAACCCTGCGCGCTTCGACTTCTTCTACGCATTTTCGAGCTTGCGCGCTCTCCGCCATTTCCTACACCGGCTTGCGCCAGACTTGTTGTGGCTCGCTCTGGCCTTCGTGATAATAATAATAATAATTGGTTTTTGGGGAAAGGAAATGACGCAGTATCTGTCTCATATCTCTTTGGACACCTGAACCGCACCGTAAGGGAAGGGATAAAGGAGGGAGTGAAAGAAGAAAGGAAGAATAGGTGCCGTAGTGGAGGGCTCCGGAATAATTTCGAAAACCTGGGGATCTTTAACGTGCACTGACATCGCACAGCACACGGGCGCCTTAGCGTTTTTCCTCCATAAAAACGCAGCCGCCGCGGTCGGGTTCGAACCCGGGAACTCCGGATAAGTAGTCGAGCACCCTATAACCACTGAGCCACCGCGGCGGGTGGCGCAGTATCAGCAGTATCAGTCTCACACAACGTTTCCGCGCCGTAAGGGAAGGGATAAAATAGGGACCTTGAGGGAAGAAAGGAAGACGCGCCGTAGTGGAGGGTTCCGGAATAATTTCGATCACCTGGGGATCTTTAACGTGCACTGGCCAGAGGTTGGCAACCTCATACCTCATGAGGCCGACCTCAACCTGAAAATGACCTCAACTTCACGTCGTGAGGTGAGGCTGAGGTGAGGTCGGCGACTCGAAATTTTGTGAGGTCAGCAAATCAGACCTCAACCGTGAGATATTTAAGGTTAATTTGAGTGAGGTCGTCATTCGGTGAGGTTGAAATTTAGAGGTCGAGACATTTTGCAGTTGCCGCTTCCGAAGCTGAGTTGCAGGGCACCGCCGCAATGTTCATGCAGTGACGACGCTTGGTGCTCGGTTTCCCCTGTTTGGACAACCGGATGCCACAGTTCCCTCTTAGCTTCCGGTGCTCTGCCGTAATGTCCGCTCAGTCCGAGCCTACAGGAAGACGCTAGACACCATAAAGACGCACCCCTCTGGTCTTCCCGGAAGTGTCACAGCACGCCACTCTAGGATCCCTCCACCTAGCCCCGCTGGCGTAGCAACCGGCTGCCTGCCGGTCGGCTCAAACTCCCAGGAGCGCGCAAAGCACGTAACTCACGTTGACCCGCGGTAGCTTTGTTTGATGCCGCAAACAAAAAAGTTCAGTCCAACAAGCACGTAATAAATTCGTCGCAGCGCGGATGGCCCAAAGCAAGACTGCTCGTGTTCATGCTCGTTGCCGGCACTGACGTCATGGCTCTTGCCTTGCAGTCGAATAAAGGGGATATCCTGCTGTACATTACAAGTTGACTTAACAGAAACTGGAGTAGTCGGCACAGGCGAGAGAATTTGATTCAGGTGGTTCCTAACAATGACACCTGCTGATTTGATGCAAAAAGCACGAAGCCAGAAAAACCTGTAACACGTACATATCGTCGAAGCTTTTGATCGGTGGCTTCCCCTTTCGAATCTCACAATAATTATGTATATTCCCGTTCCATAATGCGAGAAGATACAAATATAATTTCGTTTTCTTATCCTTTCGAGTAACCTCTCTTTGGTCGCCTGTTCCTTCTCGGAAATTCGCTTATTATGCCGAAACACCACAACACGAGGCGAACGCACCAGCATAGCGGTGTTGCAGCAGCGAAAAAATGCTAAACTATTATCGAATGTATGATGATGGGGTAGCTGATTCCTTTTCCTTTTATTTTTTAATGAAGATGTGTGAATGCAACTGATTACATGCTCGCGCTGTGCTGCTGAGTCGCTGTTTCAAACCTTATAATGATGTTCAATGGGGCGCACTGTTGTTCGCTTCTGTTTTTAGTGTGCCGTTTTTGTTTGTATGTTTCTAATCATTCTCTTTTTTTTTCTTTTCTCGTATGGGATCAGTTAGTTTGGCGGCCTGCCTTGCAGACGACCAGGTATTACACGTTATCTTTCCATTAACTATTTTGCAGAGACCCATCGTTCATCTTAAACGGCTTCGCTGAATGCTCGCGCAGTGCTCGTGGGTAAAAAAAAATAAACGTCGAGAATGCTGGCGTACCATTGATTCGTTCAGTTTTGAAGGAAAACAAGTGATTGCCTTAAAGCAGCTTGTCTCAGTCTGGTTGACGAAATGGTACCCAGAATTCTGTTGAGGCGTATGAGTACTTAGGCGGTTTCTTCCCCCCGGGGTAAGTTGGGGGGGGGGGGGGGGGTGCTCGGAAAAAAAAGATTTCGCTGCGGGGAAATTTGAGCGGAGAGCCGTGGTGGTGATCCTGAGAGAGCGGTTCACGCTGCCCATTCTAGGCAAGTTGCTTTGACCCGTGTGATTTTAATAGTTGGCACAGTGTTCGAAGACGTAATCTAGCCCTTTCTTTCAAAATGCCGCGGGTTCACCGAGTCATCGGAGATTTTCCAGGATATCGAAACCATTACCATCGATCGCCACCGGGAGGGAAGTGGCGCAAACGGGGGAGGGTCTTGATCTCCCAGGAACATCATCATCCTTAACTATTAGACCCGTCGCGGTGGCTCAGTGGTTAGGGCGCTCGACTACTGATCCGGAGTTCCCGGGTTCGAACCCGACCGCGGAGGTTGCGTTTCTATGGAGGCAAAACGCTAAGGCGCCCGTGTGCTGTGCGATCCCCAGCTGGTCGAAATTATTCCGGAGCCCTCCACTACGGCATCTCTTTCTTCTTTCACTCCCTTCCCTTACGGCGCGGTTCAGGTGTACAACGATATATGAGACAGATGCTGCGCCATTTCCTCCACCCCCCCCCCCAAAAAAACAAGAAAACAAACCAAACCTTAATTATATATTAGCAGCAGGTATTCCTATTTTCCCGCACAGTAATTGTCTTCGGTTGCTGGGCAATGTACAACATTTAATCAGTATTCTGGCAACATTTAATTTTGTAGCGGTATATATCAGACTTTCCCGGGCTCATAAGGATACACTGTTAGCATCATCATCATCGCCATCATCTCGAGAGTCAAAGGCATGTGTCGTTGCATGATATTTGCAGTATGATACACACGAGAACTGGCGCGGTTACCTGCTGGACAATGCGAATGTTTGTAATATAAGCCGGGTTGTGGGCACTATTTTTAATGCGTCATGCGCGCATGTGTAGTAATGTGGGATCCATATGGATCTTGAAATGGGGTAGAAGGGGGTTGGATTGGGGCCTGCTATGACGAGAAATTACATCGTTGTCACGTGAGTAGGTGTGATGTCATATTACAGCCCCGTCACGTGACTATATAGGTTTGATGGCACGTACATTACATCGCCGTCACATGACCTGGTATGACGTAACACTCATGATGTCATCACTAATAATAGCAATCAGTCTTAGCGTTACCCAATTATATTAATTAATATTGATTAATTATGTGACGTCATCGTCGCGTGAATCGTCGGCTCGTGACGTCACATGGCGCCGTTTCTTACGGATACTTTTTTGCGGATATGACCTGGAAAGTGGTTTTTTTTTTGGGGGGGGGGGAAGGAAATGGCGCAGTATCTGTCTCATATATCGTAGGACACCTGAACCGCGCCGTATGGGAAGGGATAAGGAAGGGAGTGAAAGAAGAAAGGAAGAGAGAGGTGCCGTAGTGGAGGGCTCCGGAATAATTTCGACCACCTGGGGATCTTCAACGTGCACTGACGTCGCACAGCACACGGGCGCCTTAGCGTTTTTCCTCCATAAAAACGCAGCCGCCGCGGTCGGGTTCGAACCCGGGAACTCCGGATCAGTAGTCGAGCGCCCTAACCACTGAGCCACCGCGGCGGGGTCAAACCGTCTAATGTTTTCGCATTGATTAAAGTAGCCGCTCGGTTCTACAGACAGACACATAGTATAGTGGAGCTGCCATAAAAAGAATGTAAACCAATAAGCTCCTGCCTGCACCACTGACGTATAACAGTCTTGACCCAATCGTAAAATAAATGAAAAGGCCCGAAGGCAATCTATCGTTTTTCCACCCGTAGGTGGAAAAATAAAAGAAAGGGGGGAAATGCTACAATTAAGCGACCCATCGCCGGGGGAACGGGCCCGGGGAGACTCCCCTGATCTCCCCTAGGACATAGCGGAGGGGGTGGGATGTAGGGTATGGGAAATTGGAATTGGGAAAGGGTTATGGGAATTGGGATGGGAATGGGGACAGCGAGATTTTGCTCTGATCCTTCATTTGACATCGACTCCATTTCTGGCCTGCCTGGCCATGACAGGTAGGGCATCGAGCTTTTCCAAAAAATGGTGCGGCTCCCCCACGGGATGCACGACCACCCACTGGCTCCGACCGTCGGAGACAGGAAAGAAAGAAAAAAAAATTCCTACCTAACTTGGGGTCCGCAGCCACCTGCTCCTCCACGATTTTAAGGGTTGGATCGGACCGGCCGGTTACTAGCCGTCGACTGTGTTTCGCGGTTTTTCAGACTCCGGAAGTGTGTGTGGTGTGGTCCGGCCAACAGAGGCCCAGGTCGTCAGCCTATCGGCGCTTGGCCCTCGGCACCATAACCCGGTAACCCTGGGGGACCCACCTGTGCTACCTTCCAACCACCATGCACTTATTTCCTCCCCTTGCTTGCTCCACGCCTACTGAGGAGGGAGTATTCAAGGCCGGGCGCCCGGGCCACGAACCAAGAATCGGGCATAGGGTGAGATAAGCCGGGCCTACTCCACCGGTACTCCACACATCGACGGTTTTCGCACTGGTCCTACTGCACACCCTCTACCTCGGCGTCCCCGGTGGTCCCCAAGACCGGGTCAGCCTCGGCGTCCGCAATATGCCACCCATCATAAGCGATCCGCAATGAGACTGCTTCCCCGAGGACATCGATACCGAGGAGCTCGGGCTGTCGGAACCCCCGCGCGGACCTGGCCTCTATGTAGCCAGAAACCGTGCGTCGGCACGCTACCGCGCGGACCTGACCTGATCGTAGCCAGAAACCGAGCATTAGTAGCCGTGCACGTTCCCGTGAGCGGAGGTTTTTGACTTTTGACATTACCGGATTTCGTGGGTCCAACCTGGTCTGCCTCCAGGCCTGCCTCCGCACAGACAACGGACCTCACGATTCGGCTGGCCCACACAGCCGTAGGAGTCGCTGCAGCTCCCAAGAGGATGGGCCCCGGACAACCCATCCCCACCGCTGGCGTTGCACCGGAACAAAGCCTAGTAGCCGAAACTACACCGGCCCGTATCCGGCGGCAGGGGGGCCTCGAGCAGGCCGCACAGTCGGATTTCCCCCCCTCTACAGACAGAAAGAAAAATTTTATTGAGCAAGTGAGTTTTAGACCCAGCTGGGTCCCTGGGCCACTGCGCGGTCCCCGCACTGCATCAAGTAGGTCATGCCGGGACATGATGTCGGCAGCCCGAGTCACCGCAGCAAGCTGCGATGTCGGGTTTGCAGACATGAGCAGGACCTCCCAGTACTCCCAGCTCGAGATGGCGTGCTGTCCCCGTGGTGGAGGGTCAGCAGGGCAGCCGAAAAGGATATGGGAGGGTGTGGCGTGGGGGTCACCGCATAGGGAGCATGCAGGGGATATGCCGCAATAGTGGGATAACAGCTGAGGGGATGACAGAGAGCGGGTCTGGAGGCGTCTGAAGAGGATCTAGTTGGGATTGCGTAAGAGAGGGGTGGGGAGGGGGTAAGTCCGACGGTCCAAACGGGGTATTTGCGTGAGCTCGCTTCTACACAGACATAAATACAACGTGCCTCTGTTGGTGTACTACAGTCGTCACAGTTTAAATGTTTTTGAAGGCAACATACAGAGGACTGAAAAGAGCATTCTCGCTATGCCGGATAGAGCTAGAAAATCGAAATATACTAATATGCACCTGCATAACCGTCGCATTGGAAAGTACATCGATGAGTATCGTGAATACCTCCCCCCTCCTCCCAGTTTCTGGTAGATGGTGTAGAAGGGATGTGTTTGTCAATTGCTGGTTCGCGTGTGAATGAGCGAGAGGCTTCCAATACGAACAAGTATACACGAAGCAGGTTGCCAAGTATTGACACGTAAAGTACTCACCGACGTACTGGTGGTAACCGCGCATGGGACACCCCTGCCCGCAGGCCGTATACTCTCTGAGGGTTCATCCCAGATTATAAGCTTCTCGTATTACGTGCACATCAGTAGTGTCTGTAGACACCTTATTAAATAATACCATCATCATTTTGGCTTTTTGTCTCGCAGGATTCTCAGAATTGTTTTTAACTGAAAAACTCTTCGCTTTTTGTTTTGTTTTTCGTTAGTTTTCTGAGGTCGAGCAGCCGACCTCAGCCTCACGATTTGAGGTCGATTGAGGTCAGCAGTGGCCCCAGGAAAAGTGAGGTGAGGGCGCCTAAGGAGACCTCAACCTCAACTGATGAGGTTGAGTGGGGTCGGAAAATTCTTTTTGAGGTTGAGGTGAGGTCCAGATTTTTGAGGTCAGATGCCCACCTCTGGCACTGACATCGCACAGCACAGGGGCGCCTCTGCGTTTCGCCTCCATCGAAACGCGGCCACCGCGGTCGGGTTCGAACCCGGGTACTCCGGATCAGTAGCCGAGCGCCCTAACCACTGAGCCACCGCGGCTGGTGCCTAGGTGAAAAATGTTTGTAGAACCAAACCGAAGGTGCATTTGCGTATCTCTGCAAAATGATCGTGACTCTGCTGCCAAGGCTAGGAAGGAAATAAAAGGAGACGGTTCTCTGTTCCTGTGGCGTACCCTAGTGGACTACCTCAGACCAAAGTTCCCCAAACACCCAGCACCGTCCTTCAGACTTCCCCTTCACTGCTCTCCACTCGCCATGGGGTTTAAGGACCGTAGCCTTCCCTTTCCAGCCTACCTTTGGCCACAGAGGCACAGAAAGTTGTCAGGAGGTTTAGTACCACCCCCGTTCGTGCCACTCCCACAACGGTCTCAGTGTCCATCGCGAGACATCTTGCTTTAGGCTAACTCGAGTTAAATCGGCACGTGACCAAGATTTGACCGTCACGCACGAGCAACGGCTCACGCGAACCGCCAGAATATTTGGCGATGGACTCAATACCTTACAGAAGAATTTGTAGTATACGAGCGCACTGGCCACACAAAGGCACTAACGCGACAAGTGCTGCAAAAAGCGGCAGTTTGATAACCCAGGTAAACAACTACCTACTTGCTTTGCCAGCACACACTGCGACTAGGCATTCAAGTGCCCCAAGTGGAAACCTCAGCAGTCATACAGGCACTGCATAATCAGGGTGTAGAAGAGCCTTATGTCAAAGCAGTGGAAGATATAGATAGCAACTGCACAGCTACCATAGACCTCCATAAAGCCAGCAATAAAATTCCAATAAGGAAGAGTGCCAGGCAAGGAGACACGATCTCGCCAATGCTATTCACCGCCTGTTTACAGGAGGTATTCCAAGGCCTGAATTGGGAACAGTTGGCAATAAGAGCAAATGAAGAATACCTATATACTAAATAATCTGCGCTCAGCAGACGACGTTGCCTTGCCAAGTCACTCACGAGATGAATTGCAAATCATGATCTACGAGTGACAGAGTAGTACGGTGGGTCTAAAAATCGACTTGCAGAAAACCAAAGTTATGTTTAACAGTCTAGCAAGGGAACAGCAGTTCACAATTGGTAGCTAGGTAGCGGAAGTTGTAAAGGAATACATCTACTTATGGCAGGTAGTGACAGCTGATCCGGATCATGAGGGGGAAATAACTAGGATAAGAATGGGGTAGAGCACATATGGCAAGTTCTCTCAGATCATGAATGGCAGTTTACCAATATACTTCAAGAGAAAAGTGTACAACAGCTGTATCTTACCGGGCACAAAACGTGGAGGCTAACGAAAAGAGTTCAGCTTCAACGCAAAGAGTTCAACACAGCGAGCCATGGAAAGAAAAATGACAGGAGTAACGTTAAGCGACCGGAAGCGGGCAGTGTGGGTGAGGGAACAAACGCAGGTTAATGACATCCCAGTCTAAATCAAGAGGAAAAAATGGGCTTGGACAGGACATGCAATGCGAAGGCAAGATAACAGCTGGTCTATAAGGGCAACTGAGTGAATTCCAAGAGAAAGTAAGAGTAGCAGGGGGCAGCAGAAAGTTACGTGGGCAGATGAGATTATGAAGTTTGCAGGAAAAGGGTGGACGCAGCTGGCAAAGGACAGGGTTAATTGGAGATACGGGAGAGGCCTTTGCTCTGCAGTGGGTTTAGTCAGGCTGATGGTCATGATGACAACACAAAGCAGTGAATTTTCTATTCTGCATCTATTATCAGCACTGAAGAGCAGGCCACAGAGGCCAACACGCTCATTTAAAAGCACTGTACTGACACCAGCCATTTAATTCGGGAAAAAAAAAAGCCTTTATTAGCGATGCACGACTTTACAAGGCGAAAAAGTCGGAGAAAAAAAAAAGTGTGCTCGAGTTTTACGATTTTTTTTCGGTATGTGTTTTGCTCTTTTTTTTCCATTTTTATCTGCTCCCTTCCCTCTGATTCCTGGTGGGCCAGTTCACGTGGGTGACGATAAGCTAAGAGCCCCGCAAGCGCACCAGCTGGGCCCGCAACAAACACGAAGAGCACACCGTGAGTAACACGCGTGCCCTGTGCAGGTCCAGCCAAGATGCGCTCGCAGGCCCTTGGGCTACCGGTCACCCATAAACTGCAAAAAAAAAAAAAACCCCCGCTGGGGGGCCGACGACAGAGTTGGGAGCTGGGCGGCGGTTCCTTCACTCCTTCTTCAAGGCCACATTCTCCTTAGCCTGGTGAGCGTGCAGGACAGCAACGGCTTCTTCCACCTGCACATGAACAAGTGACCAGATAAGCAGCAGTACCATATGGCACAATGCAATAACCGCTTGTAACACTACAGATTTAAAATGTAGCCTCATCTATTCACTACTCTTGCATTCTTCAGATGCCATGAAGCAAGAAGATTTAACAGTGAGCAAAAATACCTAGACAATCTGCACAGCCATCATTTGCTGCATTACCTGTAAAACACGTTGGCTATAGAATGAGTGTGCTTCAACACCAAGAAACAACCTTAATGTTGGATGCAGTGGAATGGCAGCAGAAGGCACCTTAAAGGATCAAAATGGAGCAATGACTTGTGACAGAGTTAAAGAGCCTGTAATCTGAAGAGCTATCGAAACATGTTGCACAAACATGTTTGAAATATCTTAAGGGGAGAGGCTCCTCGAAACAACTTTTTTTTTATTATTTGTACCAGAGACTTCAAAATTCAGCCAACTAGACAGTTTTTTATGCAGATTTCAAATATGCAATTAGTTTTTATGTAGCTGCTACAGTTCTAAAGTTATATTATACTTAATGACAAATTATAACGATTTTATGGGCACTTTTTTATGCACTAAACTTTCACAAAAGGTATTGTGCTATAGCTTATTTAGCTCTTTGTAGATCACAGAGTGCCAATATCTAGTCAAAAAACGTGTTCAGTTATTGGAAGTTAGACAAAAAAATTGACACTTCAACCATTGCTTTCTTCAGTTCCCTGAAACATAGCTTCGTTATATTGTAATTACTGACGACCGATAATGAAATTTCAAGTAGATATCGGCATTCTACATACCTTCAAGAATATGTATGCCAAATTTCGTTAGTATACACCAATTCTAAGAGTACAAAAGGCTTCCCGGAAGACACGAAAATATAAAAAAATTTCAAAATGAGAAAAACAGGTTTGAAAGTTTCAAAACATTCTATTCTTCAAAATGCGATTGTTTTCCGATGAATCTTGGTCACACCCAAGAGCAGCTTTACAGAAAGCACACACAGTTTCTAGAAGGCTCCTGCGCTGTAGCTTGGCCCTTCCCGGCTCCTACGGTTGGTCTCCTCGGTGCGAGCCCTTTTCACTGCGCTCCGACGGTGCGCCCTTGCTTCTGCGGTTCGCTTCAAGTTCATCTTCTTTATCCGCATGCAATCAGAATGGTCGCTGCGTGCAACCAACTCTTCTGGGGGAAGTACCCCAATCTCTTGAAGGACTTCTTCAAAGCCGGCATGGCCTTTGTTGTACCACAGCACGGCAATAGCCGTGGCTGTCTCCACAGATGTCCGAGAAGCAAATTTTGTTTTTGGACACAGCAGCCATATTTTACTATTGAGCGACTCCGCTGCGTTTTGCGTCTTGCCATGAAGGCACCGAGCCAGGAGCTTCTCATCAGTAAGGCGCTTATATATAGGCATAATTGCCAAGCCCTGAGCTTTTGTCAACAAAGGGGTATGGCGTGGTGTAGGCTCCCCCAGTGCTTCAGCACGCCTATGTTTGCACCAGGAATCTGGTTCAGCAGGGCAAAATTTGTGGCTGCTGGCCCCATCACTGGAGCAACAATGAAAATAGGAGGCCCATATAGCAGTGTACATGCTGCGCACGCTGCCTTTGTTATTTGTTATGGCTATTTGATAATATGTCTGCAGTTTCTGGATGGCTGTGACAGATAGCTTTTGACCTCGTGGCAGTGGTGTTGTCATTTTTCGCAGAGCAGTGCCTAGGCGTTTTGCAACGTGGTTAGTGCACTCTTCTTTTTCGATGACAGTGTCACTGTACACCTCAGCCCCACAGACGGCAGTATAGGCTTTGCTGTCACCGTCGCTCAAGAAAGTTGTGAACCGCAGTGGGGTCTCGTATGACAAAGTCCTCTGCCATATGCGCACTGCTGCCTCAGGTTCCATTGCATGAGATGAACATTCAGTGTTCTTTTCGCATACAGGGCGATGAAAGGCTTGCCATACCTCATCATCATCACCCATGGGCTTGTGGATACTGCAAGCAAGACCGTAATTTGAAAGCACTTCAAAGTCCAAGCAAAGGCCTGTGTCCAGGGACACAGCTGTGCCCACTCCGTTGTGGCTTTTATGGCCCCTTTTTTGCCACGTGCCGTCAAACATGACCGGCACATCGCCGCCGCCAACGGCGTCCTTTGTCACCTTTCGTGCCTGTTCCAAGTTTTGGCGAACAGCTTCCATTGCAGCACCATGGAGCTTCTTGGAAATAGCATGGAATGTCTTGTGATGCAGTGGTTTTCGAAGGCCGATGATTGCGCAAAATCGCGAAAGCTGGTCATATCCAGCACCTATAGCACGCGCTGCCAAAACAGCCTTCACGTTTACGGCGAAGCCGTCGCGCGAGCTCCCGCTGTCGTAGCGAGTGTTCGCCCCGGGGTCACCGCACTCACCGGCCGAAATGATCCGCTTCGACGTGTGCGTGAATGAAAGCACAGACTCTGGGCAGTCGGGATTTTCGCAGCGTAGCTCTAAGTACGACGAAAGCCCTTTGCGCTTCTCAGCTGCTTCTCGGACGGCGAGTTTCCGTTCGCGGCAAGTAGGGCATGCCGATCCTGCCACCAGTGCCGTCAATGCGCCGATCTCGCACAACACCGTGCTAGCAGCAGGGGCACCGACCGACCTTGAGTCACTTTTGAAGAATCCCATCTTTTTCTGCGATGCACTGACGAAATCCATAGCAGCGTCGATTTCACAACTGTCGCGGTGACCGGTGTCGGCGGTAGGCCTAACCGACGCCGGAGCGTCGCGGGCGTCATTCCCGGCTGTCGTTTTTTTAACAGTCTTACGCCGTTTCCCTCGGTACTTGTGCCGAGTTCGATACTTCCGGGCGTCGGAACTGCACTTTTTCGGGCTAGTCATCACGAAAACGCGGAAAGAACACGGGAAACTGTGCGGCTTTCGAGAACACGCAGCAGCGGTGGTTCGGCTTTACTGCACAAAAGGAGCACCGCCGTCCAATGGCGGCGCCGCGCTGCATGGCGCGCAATTCAAAACACGCGACAGTCTCGTCTTCTTTCTCGTTTTTCTTTTATTCTCCGTGAACATACGAGACTGACAACCATTGAACCTTGGAGGAAAGGGCTGACGCTGCACGCCCCGATGATTGCAAATGGCGGGCGGTGAGGCTGGATTGCGTGAGAACGATGCAAACGGCGCGGACTTTCTAAACTTTCGGTGGATTATAGAGTTACCGCCGCTCACTTAGGCGCATTTTTTGGTAACTTCTCGTGCGAATTTCGGCTTGATATTTACAGAAATAAAAGCTTATACACCAAAGATGACAATGCAGCTTAAAACGAAAAAGTGATTTTTTTTTAGAAAACCGCGACTTTTCGACCCGCGTCTCCCCTTAAGGGTCCATGTGGGCATAATATAGAGGGGAATTAAACACACAAAAACACTACAGATTCAAAATGAAACAATGCGCTAAAAATGGGAGCAAACAGAAAGTCGGCAATTCTCCCTACCAGCCGCATACCGCCACATCATTGTTTGTTCTTGAAGTATCGATGAGTCGCAGGGCAAAAATGCAAGTAAAACTAAGTGCATGCAGGAGGTTGCCGGTCACGGTATTGGAGATTTGTCGCAACAAAATACGCCTGTGTTCCCTTTGGCTGTACAGCGAACTACTTTTTGGGCACGTTAACGGCCATGCATGAAGTTGAGCCTAACAGCGTTAATGCTGCAGTTCCACACACCGCATGCACAGTCTTCTTCAAAAGTCTCCGGTCATGTGGCCTGCTTTGAGCCAGGTGCAAATAATCATGAAGTTTTCCATGTGGAGGTCAGCTCAACTCGTGCACTTTGCAAATAAATTCTGAAACCAGTCAACATGTCCTCAGCACTATTTTGTGAACTCGACCAGTCCACCAGCGGAGCTGGTCTCTGGGGAAAGGACACCTTCAAGAAGAAAAAAACCCTAGCTTCGCCACGTTTGCTCCTTGCTGAAAAAACAAAGCCCTGGCTTCACATCCATGTACAGTAGCGGGGCTTTTTGGGCTTGTTGGTACATAGTTCCAATACACTGTAGCGCAGCAAAAGACGAGGACACAAGAGACGAGAGACAAACACCACGAGCGCTAACTTCCAACAAATTTTATTCTCCTGAAGCATCACATGTGATTACTGTTTTCTGGTGTATAAATGTGATGCTTCAGGAGAATAAAATTTGTTGAAAGTTAGCGCTCGTGGTGTTCGTCTCTCGTCTTTTCGTCTTTTGCTGCGCTACAGTGTATTGGAACATCCATGTAGTGCAAGAATCTTGCAAACCACAAGACAATGCAGTACTGCTTGCTCACTGTATGCACAGTAAATTGCATGTATAAATGCCAATGGAACACTGCACAAGAGAGCTGACACAACCAGGCATGCATGATATGGCCAGGCAAGCATTGCTTGCCTCACCCGTCAAACGTGTGAAAACAAGTGGCACAACAGGTAATGTCTACACAGCTGTTTCAAAATACAGCCCTGAAGTTCGATTCATCAGCACACAGTTCTCTTGGCACTGTTTCTAGCATTGCTGGCCACCAACGTCGAGCAGCAAAAGCATTACACAAGAGAAGCTACTGCAGCAATGACTCGAACCATGTAGTAGAGGTCTCAACATTCCCAAGCAACATACACCACTGCAAATATGAGATAGTGCACTCGGTTCTCCAGGGTGAACAATGGTGATGGCCACCCAGGCCCAGGCCAGGTCAGCGGAGAGAGAAAAATGTGATAGCCTGGTCTTAGTGTCTCCAAACGAGCAATCCTGACATAAGCATGGAACCCACCTTGGCCTTGAGTGACTCGTGGTGCTCGAGCATGTGCAGCAGTTCTGAGTTGTCTATCTCGAGCAGCATGCCAGTGATCTTGCCGGCAAGGTCCGGGTACATGCGGTGGATGAGCGGGAACAGGCGCTCGCCCAGCATCTGCTTTTGGTCGTGAGGCGTGGCCTCGGCAAGCATGGATGCGGTCAGAGGCTCCTGGCCCTGGATGTGCACAGCTGCCTGCTGTGTCTGTGACACCTGCTGGGCAGCCACTGCGGCCGCCGCCACCTGCTGCTGCTGCTGCTGAGCAGCCACCTGTGGGCAGAGAGACCAGGTCAACTGTGCGACAGGTACTCCGTACATGGGAACACGCAAAACAAGGTGCATCAAGTGACAACGGGCATAATACAGCGAAAGGGTTTCCTGCGTTAGCAAATCAAGCACAGGTCATACTAGACTACGCAATCTGCCTCTACAGCCTACAATACATGTGGCACACATCAAAGAAGCTGAAGAAACATGCCGCGAATGAACGTGTGGAAAAACAGTATGGCATTAGCCTCATTTAAACTGTTTTAGAGCACTTAAGCTCACGTTTGCCCTCATAAACATAATCAGTGCAGAACTGTGTACAGTAACTCGCACTTCACTTCAGTTCTCTCATCCAGCTACCTCTCCTCAAACCCACCTGGAATGGAGCAGCCACGGTTGCTGCAACAGGCTGGACCTGGGGTGGGTTGCGCATGGACTGGGTGTACTTGTAGGTTGGGCGTGGGCCACCGGCTGTCTGCGGGGCAAGACCCGCAGGTCGGGGACCCATCACACGGGGGGCCGAGGGGGCCTGCTGGGGTGGAGCCTGCTGTGGGGGTGGGGCCTGCTGGCCACCAGTGATTGGCCGGGCACTGCCCAGGGCTCCACGCTGCGGCTGGGTTGCAAGGGATGGGCGTGGCTGCCGCTGATAGGGCAGTGTCGCGGCAAATCCGCCCTGGGGCTGGGCTCCCTGTGGTCCGCCAGCACCCGCCTGGGGTCCTCCCGGTCCCCGCAGCTGCTGCTGCTGGCCAGTCCAGCGGGGTGTTGCGCGCATCTGGGCAGGGTTCAGGGTGGCCGGGAAGTAGCTGCGCTGAGCAGTCTGGTGTGGCATGGTGGGCACAAAGTAGCCAGCTGCCCCTGCACCACCCGGTGGGAACATCTGGCCCATCTGCATGCGCATTCCTGCAATGCGGTGCATATACTGCGAGGCGAGATGCGCCTTGCGGTCTTCTTTGCGTTGGGCCAGGGCCACATACAGTGGCTTAGAGACCACAATGCGGCCATTCATCTCAGTGACTGCCTTCGTGGCCTCCTCTGGCGAGCTGAAGCAGACGAAGCCAAAGCCCTTGGAGCGCCCATTTCCATCGGTCATGACTTTGGCACTCGTGATGTTGCCAAAGGGGGCGAACTCCTTGCGGAGACGCTCGTCATCAAGGGCATCGTCAAGATTCTTGACATAAAGATTGACACCCTGGTAACGGTTCAGGCGCTCCTGCTTTAGCTGTTCAAAGTGGCGCTTCAGCTCCGACTGGCGCTCTGCCTTCTTCTGGGCACGGCCCACGTACAGCACACGTCCCCCAACTTCCTTTCCGTTGAGCTCTTCCACGGCCCGCTCAGCACTCTCGGGATCCTCAAACGAGACGAAACCAAAGCCCCGGTTTTTGCCGTTCTCGTCTGTCATCACCTTGGCGCTTGTGATCTTGCCAAACTTCTCAAAGATGGCAGTCAGCTTCTCATCATCGAGCTCATCACCGAAGTTCTTGATGTAAACGTTGGTGAAGCAGCGGGCCTTGTCACCAAGCATCTTCTCGCGCTCCTTGCGGGGGATGAACTTGCCCACGTACACCTTCTTGTTATTGAGCAGCATGCCATTCACTTTACTGATGGCCTTGTTAGCTGCTTCTTCAGTCTCAAAGTGAACGAAGCCATAGCCCTTTGAAGAAGCCTCCTCGTCCGTGGCTACCCTGCAAGACAGGATGTTCCCAAAGGCAGAGAATGTGTCATACATGGCCTTGTTGTCAATCGTCTTGTCCAGGTTCTTGATGAAGACATTACCAACGCCAGACTTTCGCAGCGATGGGTCACGTTGAGACCACATGATGCGGATCGGCTTGCTTTTGATCGGGTCAAAGTTCATTGTGTCCAATGCACGTTCCGCTGCAAATACACACACAGGTGCAATGTAATAAAGTAAGTCAAACAGCAAGTGCCCCAATAAATCAACTTTAACCACAAAGCTACACCCACTTAGCTGCGTTCAACAATTCGTAAAATATAACTTGGGCATCTGCACAAAAAAAGGAAATGAAAAGCAAGGCTTTGCAGCAACAATTTTTCGCGCAATAACAAAAAACGCATTGCACCGCCTACGAAGCGCGGGGCGGGAAAGTAAGATATTCCCGAACGGTATCTCCGCGCAGATTCCCGGGGTGACTCATCAATGTATTTACACTACGCGGCTTGCAGGATGCAGTGCAGGCCTTACAAGTGATCGCAGGGTGTCACTGCGTACAACTTGTTCCATCTGAACAGTAGAAGAAACACGGATTCCTTGGCGAGAGACTGCATGAAACGGCTTGGCCTAGTTAGTTGTATGTTCCATTACGAAGAGGAACTTATAGAGAAGAGATTCACAAGAAAAGCTCTGCTTTCTGCTAAGCTTACTAGGAAAAATAAATTCAATTACGCGGCGCACGATTTACAGGGAATCCAGTGTTCGGCTGCGGTTAAAGATTGGAACGACGCCTACGCGCAGGCATCCACGAACGTGCCCCTCGTGCGATCGAACGTAGGGTTAGTTCACGCCGCCTTTTACAAGGTAGAACAGACGTTCGGAAACGATCCAGAACCCTAAAAATTAGCCACCATTGGGCACAGGCGCACTTGCAACGTGTCCAATTGTGGCGAATAAAAACCCGACCGTGCACATTTGACAAGCGCACACACGGGAGATGTGGGTCACTGATCTCTTAGCGCCTTATGGGGCGCTCCTTCACAAGTCGAACACCCAGGAGCGCCTGAAGTGAAGGCCAGGACGTCTAACAAGCCACAAACAGTCGGCTCACTCACCATCTGCCGGCTGTTGGAAGTTGACATATGCGTAGCCCAGGGACCGCCGTGTGATCATGTCCCTGCAGACCCGGATGGACAGAACGGGCCCCGCCGTGGAGAACTTCTCGAAAAGCATCGCCTCCGTCACATCTGGATGCAGGTCGCCAACGTAGAGCGAGGCCATGGGGTAGTTCGGGCCGCTGGGGTTCATCTTGCCAAGTTAGATGACTTCGGTGGTGAGCACGTCGCAATCCGAGGGAAACCGCCTAACCCTAACTCTGTCGCGCCAGTTGCTTTTTCGACTGAACTTGTAAGCAAGCTCAGGGTTTTTGCCAAAGTTTTGCAATTTTTTTTAGTTTTTTCTGTTTTATAGATTTTTTTGGTATTTTTTAGTACTTACGCGTCGCGTACACAGAATTTACCTAGTTCCCCCACGCGAACAGCCTACCATAGAGTCATAAGGGAAAAGAAATGGCCGAACGGCTGCGCACGTACTATATCGCTGCGATTTTGTATCACTCCGCCACAATACCTCCGCTTTTCGAGTTTTAAGTAACAACGTGAATGCTACCTCCCCATCACTGCGGTCATTTTCTTATCCTTATAGTACCTTTGATGACTATTCATTGCCAAACGTCATTTCACTTTGCCGGTTAGGCGACGGACTACACTACACGCGGAAGGCGAGAGCAATACTGTGTGACGTCAATGGAAAAGGGGTTGACAAACTGTCGCCACGGGCTGCGCGCGGTCTTGCAGTAGCTCCAGTGGCGCGGTGATCGCTTGAGATATCGATTGCAGTAGCGACTTTTTTTTTTTTTTTTCCGTCTGCGTTCCTTCAATTGAGTTTCTGCGAAGCTGTCGAGACACCACGTGAAGAGGAAGCATGCGATTTTCGAGAGGTGCAGTGCGGTGCCATTTGCGGGAAAAACAAACACGAGACATTCCATTCGCTAAGATCGACAATTTTATTTTGTCAAAACATCTCTGAAGACGTTGGTATACCTGCAAAGATTTTATCTTGCATTTATACTAGCCTCAATATCTCGACGTACACGCGTTGAAACAACATAGATTTCAAAACTCGCAACAGCGACGATTTTTACAGAAGGAAATGATTCGGCTCCGCTAGTTCTTCAGCAGCGTCATGGTGAGAATTACAAAACATCGCGCTGCTACTTCGCTAAAGGCGCACTGAAAATCGTAAAGCGTCCGTGGATAAAGCCCACATCGATCAGTGCAGTTTAGCAAATCAACTCATGTAAAAGTTGTGTCCAAGTCATAACAAAAATATAGAAAAGCATGTGCCAAACAAATAAATCTACTAAGCGCACGTCTGTAGCAGTGCAGCGTACAACTCGAGCAGAATGAACTTGACAAAACATCCAGGGAATGGGCCCTTTAACTGCACCCAAACTGAGAAACGGGTAACAGAAACTAGAAACATGGACCCCCAAAGTGAACACACAAGTAGGAAAACGTGAGCTGAGGCACTGTTCATTTTTGATGTCTTGAGTTTTGAAGTCCATTGAAAAAGCAGGCCAGGGGTTACTTATACACTGTTCCCTAAATCACACTGGACCCGGTTTCTGCAAAGCACCTTGATGCCACACTGCAGCACGATGGATGCCAGGACTTGGTGCGTGCACAGCAGAAAAAAAACAAAACAGTGCAACTCCTGGAGCCATTCTTGCTGCTGCAGGCTCTGGATCGAGGCAGCCACCTAGCTACACATCTGTAGATGACATTCAGTAGACTATTTCCTCAGTACTCCTCTTCTGTTTGGACAGCTTCAGGTAGAGGTAATCACCAGCCTTGTCGATGACGCTGAGGGCCTAAAAAACCAACAAGACAACATTGCGGCAGTTACAATCTAGTGACAAACGCACAAGCACAGTCTTGGCTTCGTGCTCGAAACAACCACAAAAAGACAGTCAACATACCAGTTCATTTATTTTTTGCATGCATCAACTTTTCTTTCCATGCTGTTTTGTTTGAAGATATGCGATTGGCTGTTGTCCATTTGAGGCCAACCTGTCCCTGCTGACTGGTGGTGCCAGACTGGACCTTTGGTTTCAACTCACCTCGAGGAGCAAGCCGGAGGCATTCAATTTTTGTGTTGCCAGGACTAGAACGTCAGATTAGTGGCTGAGGTGAGATTACAAGGATGACAACAACATTACCCCTCTATTAATACCAACCTACTGAAGATGCAACAAAGGCTGACAAAAAGCTTCAGTGGTGCAGTCTCTATGAAGAAAGGAGTCTGTATCTCGGTTCCATGCGTGGAGTGTTCGCAAGTCTTGTTCATTTGTCAGACTATTTAAATGTGTTATAAAAACGTTCTTGGATGCACCACTGCTATGGAGTGAAAGATGCTTGGATTACATGCTGGTGCACATGAAGGCAAAGGAAGGAAATGACGATGCTAGTGTCACCAGAGCCCGCATAAGTAAAATGCCACAAGGACATGATGGTGCAGCTTAAACCCGCCTTTTGCCACTCTTGGCCAATGAAACAGGGCTCCTAAGTGGGAGCCAAACTGCTGCTTAAAGGGACACTGAGGAGAACTCTATCAATTTTTTTTTGTTAGCAAAATCTGGATTGTTCGGCATTTCATGGCTTTGTTGCCGCTTGTCCGGGCGCAAAAGATGCATTTATTTCAAAGAAATTTGGATTCCAAGTTGAAAAAGTTTTTCCCGCCGCCTTGATTCAAGCTCAGGGAACTCTTATGACATCACGGCAACTGTTATGACGTCACAGAACGGAGTGACGTGAAACGTGACGTAAATGCAGACTCCGTGATTCCTGAAGCGGTGCGGTGCGCAACCTTTCTTTGCCAGCCTCAGAGATTCGTGGTTTCCATGAAGTAAGGAAAATTCCTCCAAGGTGGCGCCTCTTGTCCTAGGAAGTCGTCACGCTTGTACTTGCGAGATTGACCTGTGGCGGCGATACCTGCATTTTGGTTCTTGCTATTTTCTACATTACAAGAGCTTTGTTTTCGGGAAGAGTGGCGTTTTTGTGATCAGGAGCTGCTATTCTATCGATACATGTCAACTTCAATTTCTCCTCAGTGTCCCTTTAATTTAAAAACACCAGTCATCAACACACTGCTTTTTCTTTAATGCAAGGGTAACTGCCTCAAACAGCATTTCACAAAGATATCTTCTCACAAGAGAATCTTGATGAATTTGAAAACATTCTCTTAGCCTTTAGCTTTCAATATGCATTTCCAAAGAGAAGAATAACAAATGTGTTCAACTTTTACGCCTGTTTTTAATGTTAAGCACTATGCATTGCAATGTTCACTCGCTAGATTCATAAATCACTTCTTATGTACATCGCATTGCCTCTAAAATCTATTCACTGAATGCATAAATCATTTCTTCTGCATGCCCCAATGCCTCTGCAGAACAGATGGGGTGTGGACACCTGTCCAACCACTTGATGCCTTTTGTTTTTGCCTCATGACTTCGATGGCCATCAGTGTTAGAGTAAACCAATGCCAGCCGGACAAATTTAGCCTGTAAAGGATGACACACCAGTCAGCTAGACTCACCTGGTGGAGACCTATCATTGCACAAATGTGAAACCAGACGTTATATAAAGGAAATTTATTTGCTCCCTCTCTATCTGTCTCTCACCTGGTCCAGCATTTCCTTGGTGTGAGAGGCCGACATGCAGAAGCGAGCCCGGGCTTCCAAAAGTGGTGTCGCCGGAAAGCCCACCCCAACCGTTGCAACACCTCGCTTCATGAGATAACGCACTAGGCCGCTGCAAAAGAACACGGGCAAAAAAAAAAATCACAAACACGTGAGAAAATTTGCACTTACACCTGCACAAGGAGCAAAGTCTCGATGCATGAAGTCGGCCGTAACATCCAATACAATATAACAATAATTTATTTCCACCATTACGTCCCACCGCCATGTCCGGTAAAAATGACTGCTTGACAAGTTCCTCACTTCTGCTTTAACAAACAATATCAGCATGAGATGACAACTGAGACTGAACTATGCACCGTATGAATGACGAATTGGCAAATTTAATCTCCAAAATAATACAGTATGTAATAGAGTAAGCTCATTAACTCAAGCTTCAAGGGACTGCAAAAAATGACAGCGTTACAGCGTTATCGAGTGACCCCACAAAAAAGGTTCAAAGAACTGCTTGCATCATGGTAAATTTATCTGAGACACTGGCCAATGGCTGTCAGATTTTTAGATGAAAATAGCGCGGCAGTGACTGTTTTTCACATTTCCATCAATGCTTTATTGTGTGCACACTGCCGGACGCATGGAAGCAGAACTGCTCCAAAATCATAAGGGCCTCCCGCATCCTTCACGGTGCAACACAGTGGATGTCCACGACTACGTCACACCCATCATAAGCTGCATCGTCACATGTGTGGAGGCTTAAACACACGAACTGTAAACAGCACCTGATGTATGTGCAGTTTCTGCGCACTGGAAGAACAGAACCACATGGGAGGGAAGAAAGCACCAAAGACGTGCCAATCAGCATCCGAAACTGTGCTAAGCTCGGTTAGCTTGGCTGGCTGGCTGAAAGATTACTGGCATCCCCTTTATCTCGGGGTGACTGCTAGTGCCATCTTGCAGTTGTTAATTCTTTTATTCGTTTTGTACTTGCCCCCTGCACCTAACATTTAGTCCTGTTCTGTTTATATCCCCCTCCCTCTCTTCCTCCATTCAAGGGCATTTTTCATACTGACTGGCCAAGCTGCCGTTTCTGTGGGCTGGTGCAAAGCTCAGAAAAGCGAAACCAAAACTATGAGGTCGGACTATTCTCTGAGATAGGGCCATCTGTTGTCATGCCTGCTGTCGCGCACACGACAGAGGTAAGCGAACAACTCTGCAGCGTGGGACTCGAGTAATAAGTAGGGCTATTTCGATGACCTCTTGCCACGGCAATCATACCTGTACACGCAGTATCCCTTAAACAGCCCGTTCAGCAAGCATCCAATGCCTTAGGCTTACATGGCCGTGGGCCGGGACCAAGCCAGCAGTTCGAAATATCCTCATTTCCGAATTAACAGGGGTCGAATTAGCGAGCTCTGGCTGTAACAGCTCTTTCTCTCAAGAAAAGACAGCACCAAGACTCACGCAATCTTGGAAGGCAGGTAGAGCATGAGCGGCACGACGGGAGAGTCCTCGTTACCGTAGATGATGAAGCCCATCTGCTGCAACCGGCGGCGGAAGTAGTGTGTGTTGCGCGCCAGTCGCTCGATGCGCCGTTGGCCCTCACCGTCCCCAGTCTCACCCATGATGATGCGGCATGTGGAGATGATCTGCTGAGCCACAGGCGCTGTCATGCTGGCCGCATAGCAGAAGCTGTGTGACTGCGCCCGCAGGTGGTCTATGACTGCCTGCAAGAGTTGAGCACATTCCTCAGGAACTGCATCAAGCCAGGCCACAATGGAAGGCGCATTCTTCCATGCACAGCAGGGTTACCATGCAGTGCATAGAAATGCCTTCAGTACATAACTTAACCAGACTAAAACCAAAGCACTTAGTAACGAGGCAATTTGCTCTGGCGACGCATGTCAACATACACTGCCAGAGATGCCTAAGCCCCACAAGCAGATATGCCAGAGCAGATGTGTGGTAGACGCAAGAAGTTCATCTTGGCTCTGCAAGATTTCCACTAAGTTTCACATTGCAGGTGTATGCTACAAGCACTGATACATGAGTGAGTTTTGCTGAGGCAATAAAGGTCATGCAATGTCACGCTCTGTCACTTGTCTCCTTTATTTTTCTCACGCAGTGTCACAAAATGAGAGGAATGAGAGTAAAGAATGTCCAGGATATCACCGTTTGCATAATGCCTTGGCTAGGCACTCTCAAGGCTCAGTAATTTATAAGCAGCTACAACTGTGCACTAATCTTCCTGAGGTGTGAAAAAAAAAAGATTATGAGCTGCCGTATGGCTGTGTTTTATTACAGCAAAGATGCGAAATGGTATGGTACTCCGAGTTTAATGCCCCGAAGCTGTACATGGGCTATGAGAAACGCTGACATTCTACTGGTGTCCTTCATACAAATCATGAAAAGGTGTCCTTCCTACAAATCATGGGAACAAATTCTCTAGGGACCAAGTTCACGCTTGTTTGGAAGTCTACTTTAAGAGAGTGCGGGCACAACGAAGCGGTAGTCGCATTTAAAGATAAGATGATTCGGCCTCATCCAGCTTGGCTCTACAACCCATCGCTTTGATATGGGAAAGCGAAACAATCTAACTGGAGCACAGAAAACATGCTTGCATTTCCATAAAAACTTTATTTCACACTTCCTTTCTTTATTATTTATTTTGAAAAGAGGTTGTAATGCGAGGGAAGGCACAGCAACTGGGCACCACGTTTTTGCAACAACTCACCTTGGACCCAGCAATGTAGCCGCCCGCAGCCCCAAAGCTCTTAGTGAAGGTGCCCATGAGAAGGTCAATGTCACGTGGATCCAGGCCAAAGTAGTCTACAACCCCACGCCCCGTCGGGCCCAGTGCACCTACACTGTGGGCCTCGTCCAGGTACACATACGCCCGGTACTTCTTCTTCAGCGCAACAATCTCGGGCAGCATCACGATGGAGCCCTCCATACTGCAAGCGGGAAAGCACGGATTCAGTCACGGCCTGGACCGTCCAGGACTTGCCACACAATGAATGGCAGCAGTTAAACCTTCCACCTTTGAAGAACATAACACATAACAGACAAACACACAACAACGTGAATGCGCTACGGATAATTTCGACCGACTGGGGTTCCTTAACACGCACTGACATCGCACAGTACATGGGCCTCTGGCATTTTGCCTCCACTGAAATGTGGCCACCATAGCCGCGATCAAACCCACTTCTTTCGCGTTAGTAGCCAAGCACCATAACCCTTGAGCCACCGCAGCGGCGGCTCACAAACTGAACAACAGCAGATACAAGTGAAGTGCAGCATGATATGAGATCCTTTATCTTTTTTTCTGCTGTGCAAGAAAGAATAGAGCATACTGATCTGTGGCATATCCTGGGCATGCAATTCCGTACACAGATGTCCACTTGTTCATTATTTATTTTCCAGGCCAAGAAGCATTACACAATAAACATGAAACTCTGGACAAATTGCAAAGAAAACAGCATTATGAGAACAAAAATTGTATAGCACTCTAGAACTGAGTGTTGTCCATGATGGCTGCGGCAGCAGCGCAAATATGGTTCCAGTCATTTCTTCACAGAATAATGAGTTCATTTCATGGATTACTTCCACACAATGGAGCGCCTCTTCTGAAATAATGCACCCTGCAAACTGAATTGTAAACAAGCAAGTGAAAGCTGTGCGTGACCAAGTGAGAAACTCTAAGTGAGAAGTTAAAAATACTTTACTTTTGCTTTCATTTTGAAAGAATGAGCCAACAACATTCTGAGCTGAGCCGAATGGCTTCCACCTTTATGGATGACTGACCAATGTACAACCTTGACACAGGTGCAAACCACTGTCCACCAGCATTCCGTTGTATGCAATACGCGCAAGCCGTGGCAGTGTAAATTAACTTCAATTTCTTTTCCTTTCACAATGCAGCTAGCAGATGAAATTTCACCAACAGGTACTTAGCTATTACAAACGTGAAAACAAAAACAATTACAGTAACTTGAAAATGGTCTTTCGATCAAAAATTGTGACTGTATTCAAACATCTCCCAAGGTCAACTGAGTTCCATGTACCCACCTGTACACCCCCTCCACAATAATGATGATCTTTCTCCATGGCCTGTGGGTTCGTGGCTGCCCCTCAACAATGGCATCTCGCAGTTTCTGCTCGAGATCTTTCATATCTGCAGCAACAAAAAAAAGAGAAAGAGAGAGACTGATGAGGGTTATTTCCTCAGGCCATCATTCAAGCGTGATGATCTGGATTATTCAAAGTTCCTTACTGTGCAACAAAACACAAGTACAAGTATTGTGACATAATACAGAACTCCTAAAATGCTCGCTAGTAGAATACGCCTCCTAAGCTCAGCTGCAGCTAATCACCACTGAAGAGATTGTAACAAAAGGTAACAATAACAACACCTCAAAAAGTGCCCCAAAAAAAAACCGCCCTTTGTCACAGGTCTTGCTAGTTACGATTTTAGCCTAGGCCTCCAATAAGTATTATTAGTAATGCTGATATTCGGAGGAAGCAGCAATTATAAACCCAGAAAAATATCATGTGCAAAAGGCATGATTTGGCCCACAACTACTATCATTTTTTTAATGCGCTTCATTCAAAAAGGAAGAAGTCAGGGCACAGTGCCACATTTAAAAAGTGCACCCAAAAGTGAGCCTCCTCAATTTTCTTTGATCTGCCATGAGACGAAGTACTCATACGTCGGCAAGCTGCCACAAATTATCCTGAGTTTGGCAATGCTCAGCAAATGGGACAGCTGGAATTCACACGACGGCACTTTTCATCTCACCGCAACTCAATCAACACATAAAAATGTTTTTTAAATTAAGAGTGGATTTATTTTTTTTTATACCTTTAATTCTGGTTCATTAGACGGTCTTAGAGCCCTAGTAGGTCTGCAAACCTCAAACAAATTAGGTATGTTGGTGTATGGTATGTGGGGTTTAACAATCCAAAGCAACATGCGGGCTACGAGGGAAGCCATAGTGGAGGGCTCTGGGTGAATTTACAGCACTGGGGTTCTGTAACGTGCACCAACATTGTAAACAACGCAGGCATCTCTGCGTTTCGCTTCCATAAAAATATGGCTGCTGTGGTCGGGATCGAGCCCGAAACGACCTCGGGATCAGCAATTAACTCCAAAGCCACTGAGCCACCACGGCGGGTCAGCTGGATCAGTTTCAGCAGAAAGCCTGTCTAGATCTCCACACATGAAGCTCGAACGAGTGGTTAGTCTAGTGAATGACCATATACTTGTCCACTCATTAACTTAGACTTATCTGAGGGATGGCGTAAGGTGTCGTGGGGTACACCGGCACACCCAGAATAACTTGGGCAAGTAGGCAGAAAAAGGACTCCACTCTTTTCTTGAAAATTAGTACAGCACTACAGATATGGTTATGCACAAGTTGCCACCTCACACTGAAATACATACTTTACGTGTTGCAAAGCTCTTTTTTTGAACGCCTTTTCCTGCCAATAACAGTTCACATATTCGTGAGCATTACTACATTTGCAAAGACAGGAACGCTAGTGAGAGCATAACAGTACTTATGCGCAGTAAAGTATCAATATATGTTATGACATGTGTGAGTAGATTCTGCTTTGCAGGTACGTAAAACCATTGTGTACAAAAAGTATTTCTAAAAAACCTCGTTAAGTGCCAGCAGTGCATGCAACACATTCACATTGTCCTAATTTAAACATTCAGCAATCATAAAAATTCAGCTGTATTTGCATTAAGTATATACATACATCTCACTCATAAGCAGCTTATGCTACGTCTACAGCAATACGGCCTAGAGTCCAACAGCTAAACAGAGCTGTGTAACGACAGGCTGGTCACCGTGACACACCAACTAAACAGCAAGCACAACGAAACGTTGCTGTGCCCAGCTGTCTTATCTATCATCCTACATTACCCTTCTGTAGCATAAAGTTTTGAAACTCTAACCTGCAGTCTTTAAAGAGTGGATGATGATCGTGGTGGTAGAGGTCAGTTTCTCGTGGATTCTCAGGCACCTCCAAACAACCAGCTCACACTCTCAAGCAGCAACTCTCTATCCAAGCAGAACCTTTGCACTGCCAGCGAACGGTCCTAGTCTCGCAAGTTGTAAAAGTTTGATGACGAATGTTGTTGTGGGACAAAATTACGCCTCTTGCAGTTGAGCATCACTTAAGGCACAGCCAGCCAGCACTTTTTCACCCATACATGGCACAAGCGAAGGGGAATAACATTACTGTTGTGCTTGAAGACACGGATGGTGGCCCCCGACAGGCGGCACCCCAGGATGAGCGAGGCATGGTTGAGTTCGTCGCTGAGCAGCAAGCAGCCTTTCTGGGCCAGCCCGGGGATGTTGGTCGAGTTCGTGGCAAAGCCCATGCCCACTGTCAAACAGGCCTCCACGCCCAGGAAGCGTGCCATCAGCTCTTCCAGCTCCTGGTGGATGGCCAGGGTGCCTGCACCACACATCAAACCGCACCAGGCATCAGCATAACCACACTGGAAATCCAACCTGACCCCTCCCCCCCAATCTCTCCCTCTTGCTCATGGCAAATACTTACATGAGCACCAAGGGCAGACTTTTCAACCAGCTGAATCCAAAAATAAAGGGCACCATTAAGCACTGCTCACTGAGATGTTTCTGACATTTCAGCACAAAGCACTAGGAAGTAAATGCTGGATCTAACAAGACACAGTGATAACACAGAAGCAATGACCCCATAATATGGCATGCACTTCGCACTGTTCCTATCAAGTCCGCACTCAACTCGCTAATAGTATTGCTGAATTAGGCACATAGAAAAGTTAACTGTTAGTAGCTGGTAAGCACCAGGTCTTATGTGCTTTGCTTTGACACCTTAAGGGGACATGGAAGCCTTAACAGCACTGAAATTGTTGAAATTAAAATAACATTATTTAATTAAGCATTGCTTTTTATAGAATGACACTAAATTCAATAAGTCACCGAAGCGCATGTTCAAAGTATGAAAAAGGTATCTAGCGCACTCTCTTCTGAAAAAAAAAAGAAGGAAAATGTTTTTATGTAGTGGCTATATCTTGACTACCACCAGTGTGGATTGCGATACCCAAGTTGCTCTTGTCGAGCAACCACTGATGACCAATCATTAATTGAATTGCCACCCCAGGTCCACGTGGGCAGTTTGTTCACAAAATTGTGGGCAGGTTGCGATGACGTCACGTCATGTGGAAATTTTTCATTCACGCGCCACCGCTATTCAGACAGTGTTTCAGTACCTACGAGCTATCAAAGAAAGGAGAAATTCTACAAAAGAATAATTCATGCAGGGGGCCCACACTATGAATACCTACACAGTGCAAGGATGTTATCACGACGATCTGTCCCATAAACATGCAAATATGAGACTGCCATGGCCCCCATTGTTCCCCACATTCACAAAAGCCTGATAATGAACCCAAATAATGAACACAGAGGATTGTGAAAAGGGAGTTTTAAGAGCCCAGGGCAGCAAAGTTCCCAGGAATGTGAAATCAAAACACCTGTCACAAAGGTATGCTGCCATAAATGCAAAGAAGAGGAATGAGAGAGAGCAGAACTATTTTACACACCTAGTTCATGACGACTGCTACACGTTCCACTGCCATAGCGTTCAATGGACTGTTGCACTTCGTCAACAACGGGCCCTGAATTTTCAGCGAAGCCTAGGTAGTTGTACGATCCCATGTTGATGGCCTTTGTCACAGTACCTGGCATTCTAGACAGCAACAAGATAAGGCAAACATCAGAAGCACAAAACAGACGCATGACCCGAAATCACTGTACCCTCGACACAGTCTTGCTGCATACTGTCCACTGAGAAACAATCACTAGCAAGTAGCAAGCTTGTCTCGTCGCAATGGTTTGCCCATGCAGGCTGATAAATTCTCTGATCCCCTACAAAAATTGTATATTGTACTGAGGACAACATGAAGTTGTCAACCATCGAAAGCAAAAAGACAGTTCAATGGAATTATCAGGAAGGAAACACTGCTAAGCAGGGCAAAATGCACAATAAAAGACAAATCCAATAAGGCAAACAAAATTCGTCACTAATTGATTAATTTAGCATGACACAAGGCAACATATACAGTTAGTGATGGATGCATGGTACCAGTTACGAATGCCCGTCACCATCGTCATTGCTGTTGCCGTTGTCAGCATCACCATCAGCTAAGCTATGTCAACTGCAGCACATAAGCTTAATGCTCTCCAACTCCTGCGACTATCCTATCCTAGCAGACTTCCTAACCTCACACCTTCGACTGACTCACTGCTTCCGCGACTATAATTTCTCTTCCCTTAGAATCCACCTTTACAACAGGCCATTGCTTATCTGTTCGCCGCATGACGTATTACACCCAGGTCCATTTTCTGCTCCTTCCCTCTGCTAGAACACCATTAACCTGAGTTCTCTAGTCTACACTGCTCCTCCTGTTCCTAAAGCTTACCAACCATACGTGGCCACACTGGCAGTAACATTGATTTAGCTGCCACGTGTGGTGCTTCTTTACAAGAGAAGTTGATTCCGTAAGTTGGCAAATGCAGAAATCCTGAGAAGCATGCACTTCTTCGGAATTCTGGAGAATGGCACAGCATGACTCACACAAATGTCCAGTTGTTGTCATAGCTGACACGATCCACAAGATCGATGACAGCCCCGGGCACACTGCATATGGGCTGATTGAGGCAGTCGCGAATGCGTCTGTACACATTACGCGTGTAGAAGCTCTCAAAGCTTTGGTAGAGCGGGACATAACCCTGCGAAGAAAAAAAGCAGATGCTGCTTAAACACAGCTTGCTAGGCCAATGTTATTCAAAGCTGACACATACCCAACCAGCAAGTCAAGCACACAGCATAAAACTATCACAGGCAATATTTTGTATATGCCTATAAAAAAACGAGGGTGCTTTTCTGTGCTGCAACTTTAAAAACATGTGGACTGCTATAAAGTATGCTTTCTTGACCTACAGCCATGATTCTATCATGTGAAGAAATATGGCTCACATGCTTAGCCGCAAAAATATAATACTGGTGATGCAGTACTTCTCTTGTTATAGTGATTGCTCCGGGGCAATCTTTTCCAGCAGTTTGGATCATGAACCACTAGTGTGAATGCTCCATTACCACTCGTACAAAAAATTGCTGCCGGTTTAGCATTGCTAAGAACGAAACAGTGTGCGAAAGAGGTTTTTGCAAGTGGACAACACTGCCAGATACGTGAAAGCGTGATTGAGGTGTCCACTGAGCCAGGGAGCCAGCTATGCACCTTTCCTTTTCTCAAAATCAACAGAGTCTACAACGTTGTCAATATCAACACCACTGAACCCAACGCATGCCGATGGCCTATTGCTGCAGTGCCGCATTTCTGCCAAAGTGCTGTCAACGCAAATGCAAGCAGCGCGTACCTCTCTGTCACTACCGCCATGTAGCTCAAAGCGTGACTGAGGTGCCCACTGACTCAGAGAGTCATTTATGCGCATTTCCTTTCCTTTCATGACTTTTGCACACAGATGGAAGTTGATGAAGACGACGACGTGCAATGCACAGCATGAGAGTGTGGCAGTTTAATATAAGGCGTGATGAGCTCCGGCAATAGCATACTGCTCTCCTGCAGTGACCGGCAAAGCTGATCTGTTCGCGCCACCACGCGTTCAGAACCCAGTCGCGACATTATTTACTTCATTTCTGCAGGTATCTGGACGCTTCAGACACACCTCTCCTTTTTCTGAATTGCTAGTGAAACAGTGATTTTGCACTAAAAAAGGATGTCCAGAACAATCTTTGAAACCCTGCACTCTCTGGTGTCATAACCATGACTGCCATGACCATGTCCGACATTAATGAAAAGTCCACAGTCGGGAACGCTTACACCGTAATTCTGTATAGCCAAGAACGTGCTTCAGTTACTTGGGGAAGCTTATAGTAGTAAGCACTATAAATCACACGATGTCACTCGTACAGTTCCCTTTATTATCAAAATGCCGTCAAACCGAGATTCGATCATGCACCTCAAACAGCACTGGTGCTTACCTTTCGGTCCAGCTCAGAAGAACTGTGTGTCTCCTCGAGCCCTGTGGACCGCATGAAGTCCCGAATGTGACCAAAGATTCCCAGAATTACATAGCTCAGGTACGTGCTCAGCGCCATCAACAGAGGAGTCTCCTCGAAGTAGTCCTTGCCCCGGGTCCTCGGCTTTTTCTCTTCATGCTGGGCACAGGGGGAAAAAAAAGGAATAGGGAGAAGGGAATTCAACCCTGCTGTCACATCTATCAGCTGTGGCCAACCATGAGTTTGAGACCAACCATGAGCTGCTGAAAACAAAAACCTCTAGAAGCACACTGCTCAATGCTTTACATATCATATTAGCTTGCATTATTATTATTCACTTATTTGGTATTATTTGCTTAGGATTGGTAGCCCCACATGAACAAGTGGGATAAGCTGAGGAAGAATTTACTTGCGCACTGAACACACACACACACCACTTTTGTCAAAATGTTGCTAATTTATTACCCACCCCCAATTTTCATAAATTTCTTGAGAAAAAGTTCATTCATTACGCGAGCAAACCAGCCTTATATACCCACACTGCATTTTATCAATTTTTGATTTAGTTGCCTTAACTATGTACTGCGATCTTATCCTTATCCCATAGTAATTAAAATTCAGCTTCCTGAAGGAAGAAATAAATATACAAAACGAGTTTTGCTGCCAGTAATTTTTGTTTGTTGGTTGTATTCCCGTTACGTCAATGTTACATACTGCTTCGCTTACATTTTCATTCTTCAATCTAGTCACTGCAAACTCAACTCTCTACTCATAGTCAAGGGCAGCTGCTGTTTATCACTGCAAACATTACTTCCCCACCTCTTTCAACATTTTTTTTTCTCTCTTCATGCAACCTTTCTTGCTGCTTCTTTTCGCATAACATCAATTCAGAGTTTACAGAAATGAGAGCCCCCGATTATATAGCATTTATCGTCTTCTGTACAGCACCTCTCATGTATTAATACCCACTAGGCAAACGCGCTATAGTAAATTATTTTAAAAGCTCATGTAGAAAACAAGATAGCACTGTCAGTAAGCACACAATATATTGTTTCATCAATGTTCATACCACTCTAACTGACGAACTACCTGGAGTAATGGCTATGATTGCTGGTACTCATTCACTGTACAGCCTTTGGTGGGTCGGTTTTACCAACCTTTTTTAACAATATAAACCTGTGCAGACTGCAGAGATGGGTACATGTGCTCATATTTATAGAGGGGCAATCTATTTAGCAGCACATCCTTTTCCTTTCTTTCAACTGCACGTACTCCGCCGAGCGCTGCGCAAAGGATGTTCGGTACGAAGCTCTGTCACAGCACACAATGTAGAACACAAAGCCTATTTCAAAAGAACGCACAGCAACAAAGTGGCGTCTGTGTGACCTCAATGACGAGGGCAAAACAAGAAAGCAACACAAATGGAGTCAACAGAGCGTAACGTCCCGCTTCATTTGCCCTGGGCAAGCCAAGGCACCTGCCACGCCAATACAGTGTACGCTTACAACAGTTCTATGAATGCAAAAAAGACCCACACGCAAAAAGAATTACAAGAACATTACTGCAGCGAAAATTTTCTCTAAAGCTGCACCTGGAAGTGTAAGAAAAATAACTAAAGAAGTGGAATGAAGTATGATCAAGTGTTTTAATCATGTACCAAGGTAGAGGCATGCATATACCTACTGTGTACTTATTACAAAAGAGAGTTTCACAAGCATTTAACCGATTCTTCCATTTAACCCGTATAACCAGCAAAAGACACATTCCCCAGCAATACCAATAAATCAAATGTGTCCAGACAAAACAGGAGTGAGGCCTGTTCTATTAAAAAACTGTGCATAGAAATAAAACACCAACAGCTCAGAGCCCACCTTGCAAACACTACCCTGAACCTATGGAGAAGACTGCGACACAAAATTTTATATTTAAATTTTGCTGTTTGCATCAAGTTATCCCAATGGCATGAAGCATGCCAGATACGGCTAGAATACAAGTACTTGAATTAATATGGCTGTAAATAACTAGGATGTATTGCAAAGAATAAAATTGGAGCTACATACAATTTTTATCAATATACCAGTATGATATAATATTATATATATATACAACATAACTCTGATACAGATCATGAGGAAGACGGTGTATGCTAGTCATATGTATACCAGACATATATATGGCAGATATGAATAGCAGGTGTGTGGCAGTCAAGTGGCAGACATATGGCAGACAAACGGCAAATGTGCAGCATATGCTTGATGTGCAGTGCGTGAGGATAATGAACTCTCCCTTACTTTAGGGAAACCACTAAGTACTTAACCCTGTCTGAAAAAAGTGGTTTCTCAAAACAGTTCTCATAGCAGTGTTTCGCCTCCAACTTTTTAAAATGAACCAGTCGACATTGCATTGAGAAGAACGCTTCAGTGTAAAGGAAATGCGTACTTGTACACTACGCATACACCAACAAGCTGTATCATCAATAACTGTGCCTGATGAAGCCGAGCAGGTTACGTGCAACAGACAAAAAAGATGCCGAACTACCTTCTCCTGCAGCTAAAAACTTGAAATAGTAAAATAGTCAAATACAAATCACAGGGAGGATGTACGCCTGGTCAAACCTTTAAATGGCTCGAGTGTTGCAGCTCTAAATGCACCTTGTAAAAGGCTTCCCTCGGATAAACTGCTGGCATATTCATGCTGTAATTTGACGCGTGAGATAGTGGCCTTTTTTTTCCACATAATGTTTGAGTGAAGTGCCTGCCTGATTGGATCAAAACTATTAGAAATCTGCATCATCTGCAGCTACAAAGAGCCAAAACAAGCGGCTTACGCAGCAATGATTCTTGTCCATTTCGATTCAACCTCTGGGTAAACTACCACTCCTTCCACGGTAAACAAAGACATTCACCTAAAGTAAGCGGGATTGCACCACTAGAACCATTGTTTGTTGTTTTTTGCCTGCTTGTTTGAGCCCTTCATAGCTGTAGACAATGAATATTTTTAATAATTCTGACCCCATCAGGCAAATAATCCATTTAAAAAATACATGAATAATAAGGGACAGCCAAATGCCACCTCATGTGTCAAATTACAACATGAATATGCTAGTGGTTTAGAAAAGAGAAACCTTTGACAAGGTGCATTTAGCAATGCAACACTCAAGC
Source organism: Amblyomma americanum (assembly GCF_052857255.1). Taxonomy (NCBI): domain Eukaryota; kingdom Metazoa; phylum Arthropoda; class Arachnida; order Ixodida; family Ixodidae; genus Amblyomma; species Amblyomma americanum. The sequence goes on along the minus strand of NC_135501.1, from coordinate 164,979,861 downwards.
CAGTTAAAGATTTGGCCAGATGTATAATCATGCCCCATTAATACTGAAAATTAGAATTATGAGCAGGTTTCCCGAGCAGCAAACTTTTTCAATGTAATTATGCCTCAGTAATATGGAAACAACGTCTGAACAATGGACAGGGTAAAAATACACAGTGCCCATTGGGGACTACATAATTTTTGGCGCATAAATATGGACAATGATGTAAACAAAACCTTGGGTACACAAGCAAACATTTCTTTTCCTCTATTTTGAGTGCAGGACACCTGCAAAAGGCATTGCAAGAGCTCAACTGCCTCAGTGATAGACTTTTTTCATCTGGTGGTTTCACATCTTGAAGTGCCAAGGTCCCCAGTCGACAGACCTTTTTGTCTGGTGTGACGTACTGCACGATAGCCGGGGAAGAAGCTCTCAGTAGCTTCTGTTACTTTGACAACCACATTCACCACATGTCGGTAATATCATATGGGTGTTGTTAGTCACTAGATGTTCATGACAAGTGAAAAACCATAGTAGGAAGAGTGTTGTTATGCGACTCAATGCCATCCCACGTCTCATAAACCACGAGGCACTTCAAGGTGCAGTGAATTTTTTTTATATATATATAAAGGCATTCAGAAAAACGCATTTCAAGTCACCAAGATTTCAACTTCAGTGGATATGTATCCCTGTCTTTTTTTCCCAATTCAATAGTATAGATGACTCTTTTTATTGGCAGAAGATAAAATTTATTGGTGTTCTTATGTGAGCTTTATGAGTGTCGTTTCTGGAGGCTGGCCATATTAAAAAGGACCGCCTGTACGTGTTGAATTGGTGGTCAATATATATTTTTCAACCACAGAACACAACTTTCAGGCTCAGGTAATCATCTCATTAATTTTAGTCTGTGGCAGGGACATGTGTTTTGCAGAGAGTATCTCAGAAACAAACTCAGCATCAGATTTCACTGCAAGTGTGGGCACTAATATCATTTATGTAAATATCTGATTAACAATTAAAGTTCCCTAGACAAGAGTAACTTGACTGAGGCATTTTTTCGAAAATTGCCAGTGACAAGACAAGTATGCAAAACATTATCCTGGAATCAAAAATTAAGCATTAAATATCACAGATACGTGCAACAAAATTATAGGTAATGATGTAATGTCTACTTCTGTTTTTTGAAAACTGAAATATATTTGGTAAATATTTTCTTACAATGTACTCAGATGTTGCTTTCAATGCATGCACTTCATTTTATAGCAGATGAGGGTAATTTATATTTCATGGTACATATGAATCAACTAGACCAAAGCCGTAAGTTTATATGAATGTAATCTCCAAGCCTGAATAAAATTTCATTGCAAAAATCACATTTCATGGCTGGGCTATACTTGGCCCTAGGTGAGTTAAAGTGAATAAGCAGCAACACTGAAACCAGAGAAGCAGACGTTCAGAACTAAAGTCCATGGCAAGGAAAATTATGCAACGACTAAGCCTTTCTTCCTTGAAAGCATATCAGATGCCAGCAATGACACAAGGTATAAAACAGCCAAGATGCACCTCTGACATCAAGGGTGCAGATAAACAATAGAAGGCTCCATCTGATGCAAGGACTCATGTTATACTGAGCAACTGCCACTCAGCAAGGCTGGCATTTGGGAGCTGTCATGCTGGAAGCTTTAATGACTCACTGCCAAGTGCATTTGGCAGCTATCGAGTTCAGCTAACTCACTTCAGTCAGTCTGTGTGTGTGTTCCTTTTGAGCCGGTGCTACAACACCTGGAGTGTCATTGAAAGTGATAATGTAGATATCTCAAAACAGGCACAATAAGACCGCTGCTGCCGACATGCACTTTTCCAGTTCATGAGCCCGCCTCATGAAAGAACATTACACAGTTGTACAAACTGACAAATCGGATTCGTTCTGTGCAGTTTTAATAAAGATATGTTAAATTTGTTCAAGTGTCTTAGTAAACTTTCGACACTTCCTCAACACCATTACGACTCTCAATTGACTACGTCCTCACCTAATGGCAGTGCCACCAAATCTAAACCAATACTTTGGTTCGCAGTGCGGCACCTGGAAGCCAGAGTGACAATAAGATAAAGTGCACGGGCTGAAAGCAACACTACATTTGTCCATCTGACAGGGCTGCAAGTAGCAGTTAGCTCTTGTATCGGGCTCGGATGCTGCTGGAAATTACTCCATGAACTTGGCAGATAATTCTCCACGTTGCAGCATGCGGGCAAGGTCAACAGCGAGACGCTGCAGACTCTTCTGAGCTAACCTCTGATGCAAAAAGGCGAAAGACGACGCCCGCCCAGATATCAGCGACCCACAGATAGAAAGAGCGCCGCGCGATAGCGCACCGCGTCATTTCCCAAATGTCGCGCGGTGCATCGCGGCGACGACTGGACGGTCTAGCCTAGTTCTGAATGGACCAGCATCCGCACGTCAAAAAAAAAAGAAGAAAAAATCATGAATGCGCGCAAGCGATAAGTATATTTAGAAACGAATAGGCATAAACGGGGGGAACTGATAATACGAGGCCGTAAAACAAGATATGCGACAGTCATATACCTGGTGGGGCATTTAGCACGACAGCCGCAGCTTTTGCGGAACTTCTGTGGAGGCGAGAGTTGGCGATCTTGCTCCTAGGGACGTAACACCGAGACCAACCGAGGCATACAGAGGGAGGCGCGACAGCACGCAGCTTCTGAGGTGAAAAACATGGGGAGAAGCGGGACCGCAAAGGCGCACCTCGGCGAGAATGCGCTGCGCGATCACGCCTGTCATACCGATGCGGTTCCTAAGTAACAAGAGACACAGAAAACTACCAGGCGCAAGGGGGCCAACCGTGCTGCTACGTGCCTGTTGTGCACATGAGTAGCTTTCGAACGGCTGAACGAGGACAGTCGGGAAAAGAAAAAAAAAGCCCGACAGTGAGGCACGGTTGGGCCGGCGATCGCCGACGCTCACCTCGCGCCAAGGTTTCTGTAAGCCGAGGAGACCTCGTTCTGTCAGTGGACCGCGGAGATGAACGGCACACTTTCAGGCTAGCGGCGTGCTGTCCATGAGCAGAACCGATGCAGGGCAAGGGGCAAGTGTGTGAGCGGGACCCGTAAACAGCACGCCTACGCCACTATCGCACGATCGCCAACATAACAGCATGAAAGAGAACGTGCGCTACCTGGCTTACGTTTCCGGAGCACCCTTGCCGGGGTGCAGCCCACTAACGCGCTGGGCTACCCATCACGTACCTTGGCATTGGCTTCGCTTTTTAGCGTTGCACTGTGGGCCACACCGTTGCAGTAGCTTGTAGTTTTGCCCAGTATTGCTGTGTCCTCTTCTTTGAGACCCATGACTTCGGTTCCTATTGTTTAACGTGGTACGATTAGTTTTAGCCGACTGGGAGGTGCCGGGCCCGGGCGACAGCTTAGCCGCACATCTCCACCTGGCGCGCTGGCGCGTGATGCTTGATGTCTATCGCAATGCCGCTAATGCAGAGGTGAAACAAAATTTTTGCTATAGAGTAAATAGGTCGTGAAATAAACACACCAGGACACCAATATTTACTTTGTTATAACATAACAAAAATAATTTCATTTTATTTTTAGTGCACAGCGTTTAGCTAGAGGTTTGGTTTGTTTTGAGGTTAAATCGCTAAATCTCAAGTGCCGGCTATGCCTGTCGACGGGTGCGCCGCAGAGACTCGGAGAGCGGACAATTTTTTTTTTTATGCTAGTTATCTGACAAAAAAAAGTTTCTCTGCGATTACACATGAGAATTGCCTATTGTCAGCACTCCCGCCACAACGCAGAGCAGACGACGCGCCGTTCTGGCGCGCAAATATGACTCGCGCAGTCGAATTTTGGCCCCGTGACCTGCAGCCGCCTTTACTAATCTTGCTCTGAAAATAGACTTCCACCATTGCATTTCGCGTGGCGCAGAGTCACGCCATCTGTACAGCTGAAATATCGCGTGATGTTCGAATGAGGCGAAGCACTCCCCTTGCTTATCTCGTTTCACGAGGTTGAAATTTGTGAAGGCTTTCGGTTTGGTTTGGTTTATAGAGCTTTAACGTCTCAAAGAAACTCAGGCTATCAGAGACGCCGTAGTGAAGGGCTCCGGAAATTTCGACCACCTGGGGTTCTTTAACGTGCACTGACATCGCACAGTACACGGGCCTCTAGAATTTCGCCTCCATCGAAATTCGACCGCCGCGGCCGGGATCGAACCCGCGTCTTTCGGGCCGGCAGCCGAGCGCCATAACCACTCGATCAGCCACCGCGGCGGCTGTGTTAAGGCTTTCATTTGGGCTAGTTGGTTGTAGCTGTGAAACATATTGACTAAGCGCATACACAAACAGGGACCAAAGTAAAAGTGTCCTGTCTCTTACTCTTACTTTGGTTCCTGTCTGTGTGTGCGCTGGTCAATATGTTTCACAGTTGAAATTTGTGTCGATGATATCTTTGTTCCGCAAGTTTCCGCGTGGCTCTGTTATTGCTCTCCGAAAATTATTTACAGCGACCACGCGATGCTATAGTTATTTAACACAACTAGCCCTAAAGAACACCACGTTACGAGAATGCAGACGAAAGACGAATCAGAGCCACAGCTGCAGCTACCGGTGTTGTCATCTGCCGCATACACAAAAAAGAAGCTATGCATTTGAGCGCATGCATGCTTCATCATGAACTAATCACGCGCGCAACCTGTACACATTTATTAATGTGTAAATAGCTTGTATATATTACCTCTCCCCCGATCCCCTCTTCCTATAGCTGTCCCCTCGCGTCTTTCATCTCATTTCTCCATTCTGCCTGCTATCCTTTATATCCGCTAGAATAGCTCGTATTCTAGCTCACTATACCGCTGCCCCAGCTCTTTGCTTCAGTATCGATAGCAGAAACCGGGGCTAGAAAAAATCTTATCCTTCCTTATTATTATTTTAATAAACCACTACCATCACCCACCAATATGAGCGCAAATCCGTCCACGTGAGCCCCTACTGTTTTTTTTTTTCGGCAGTAGTTCAGAACTTTAGAATGCCGAAACTTCCAGCACAAATTTACAAGATATTCAACTTTTTTCTCTCCGTCTCTTCAATCAAGCCCGTTAATTGTGCCAATTGGTTGCGCGGACAGGGCACCTCTATTTTTCCCTGTTTTTTTTCTGCCCACTCTAATATATCTTTCTTGTCGCCCATCGCGAATTAAGAAATATGTCGAGCACCATAGTCAATCAATAATGTCCCAACAGCCCTCCTAATCTTCTTTCCATTGTGCGATCGACGTACTGAAAGCGACTGAGCGCGATGTACGACAAGCGCCTTGGCGACATGCCTCTCATTCTTTTCCGGTCGGCATTTTTTATCGTCACGTTCCGAGGAGCCCGCCGGCCATTGAACCGGGGGTCAGGAGCGGCCGACGAACGCATTGCAGACAACGGCGACAGCCGCAGCCAGTGCCAGCAAATCACCGCCCTAAACTGACCACATCTCGTTCCACGAGTTTCGCCTGACGGCAAAAATGACATCACACGATCACGCATTCTCCCTCCATGCGCCCCTCCTTAATGGGCCCTCTTCGAGCTTTTCTATTGGCTGTAAAAGCTGCGTCACGTGACTAAGTTGGCCCAAGGTACTGCAGTGAAGTTTGACAAAGGGGAGAGCCACATTCAAGGCATCACGTTTGGAACACAAATCTGCATGCCTTAAAAAAAAAAATAAACACGATGACGTTCTGAAGAAGCGGACATATGCACGTGATGACATGACGTTCGAGTTAATGACTGTCCGCGAAACAGTAGCAAAAAAAAAAAAAACAGAGGAACAGTAATCCGCACGCGTGGGCGTTATCGCTGGAGGACTAGCAAAGTCGCCGCTTGATGGAGCCACGAGTACCGTTGTTGGAATGGCAGCTTTCGCAGAGCAGGCGCGTACGCGCAGTACGCGCAGCCCGCCAAGTTTGCATTGCTAGACAAGAGAACGGATGCGAAAGATGGGGCCGACAACAATCTCAAGTGTTACATTATCATGTTTCCGTGTATCTCTTTAACTTAGAAGCTTTCCGGGTGACACAAACGACGATTTCGAAGGCGTTTACTTCGTCACTGCATAGGCGTGCGAAGAAATGGGGACCGTTTAATTGGAGCAGAGGCGGGTGCTAATTTATTCCGTCTTTCATATCAGCTCCAAAGGCATTCATTTACGAAAAACAGAAAAAAAGGTTACCTCTAGAGGCACTAACCACCCAAGCTGGGCAACGCGTGAACTGTTTCGCATAAATGTTTTGCATGCCATATATCGGTTCACAGCCGATCGATATGCGCTTTGCATCGGTAAGGCTGCTTTTCGCAATACATTTTTTCTCAGAATTATTTATAATACTATCTTCACATATAATTAATTCAGAGTCGTTTTGTAGTAGAAGTTATGATTGATTAATGGGTGATAGATTTTCGCACGGCAAAGCAAATGCGTGCTGGCGCCGACTGCAACGCAAGCTACATCAGCGAAACCAAAAATCTAAAAGAAAGAATTCGGCAATATAAGAACGACGTCCGCAACTTCGCAAAAGAGCGCAATCCTGTAGCCGAACACTCCGAGGACTCAGGCCATAGAATCAACTTCCAAGAAACCCGCATCCTCGGAACCGAAACAAATTACCACAAGAGGCTTCTTCTGGAATCCTGGCATATCCAAACCATTCCATCACTCACGGTGCCGGAGTCTCGCCTTCTTCGGCACATTCAGATGAATGCAGTTATCACCCCGTCCCGCCTCTTCCTCTATCGCTATCGATCGGACCCTTCCTGTCCCAACTGCCCCTGCATCTATGCGGACCTGGCCCATTGCCTCTTCTATTGCCCGGCTGCTCAGCAGTCGGGTTCCTTCCCCCCACCCTTTCTATCCATCACCACCTGGCTCGACTGGCTAGGCGCTAGAGGGGAAGAAGAACAGCGGCTTCTAGTCGCCCAGGCGGTCGACATGCTCGGCCTATAAATTATGGTCGAATAAAAGTCTTTACTACTACTACTATCCAAACCACCCCGAACAATATCAACCGCACAAAAGGAAACCTGCCCCCAGTATATGCCCAGGGACTTCGCTCTTCAACTCAACGAAAAAAAAGTCGCCATTGACCGCCTCCCCACAGTGTGCCAGCGGGACTAACCTTAACCCCCTCCTCCTCCCCCACGCCTTTCGCATCACAGCTGTCGTTCCTTTGACCCCTACTCCCCTCCATACTTAAAGACGCTAGCTACTGTCCTCAGTCAATAGCGCGATTGTCCGGACCCTGTAGAGTATCTGTTACGGGTCCAATTGGACTTATTTTTGGAAATGTGGCGGAGAGTTTGAAGGATGCTTCACTCCCGCCACCGGTATTGCACTGCCTCCGGGATCGGCCTTGTCTTTAGCGCGTCTTTACTATCCTGTCTTTCTATCCCATCTTTCAACTGTCCTGCTATCTGCACGTGGTAGCGATTGTGGCTCGGCTTGAGACAGTGGGCAGGCCTGTGCACTTTCCTTTTCTTTCTTCCTGGCAACAACTTCTCTCTCTCTCTTCAGTCACCCCTGATGAAGGAGCCGAGTCGGCTTCGAAACGTTGGGTTAAAATAAAAGGTTTTGATTGGAGATGTGCAGTTTATCATAAGCTTTTATTACATGTCAGATGTGCACTTGGCTTATAACTTACGATCCATAAGCTGTAGTGAAGGACTTCGTATTGTGTATCGGAACCCCTGCACACACGAACCGCAGCCTTGTGGTATGAAGCCTAATGCCGCATCAATTTAAAAAAGGAATAAAGAGCTGTTCGTTTCGGTATCGAAACTCGCGGTCGCATAGATAAGGCAGCAGCTTTTTTTTTCTCGGTTTTTAAATCGTTCGTTTAATTGAAACGCAAACTATATATGTACAGCCCCCGTCAAAAGTTTACAGACCAAAGGGTTTGCTTCTAAGCTGTTTAGCGGGGTTCCCTAGCACATCTATCAGTCCAAAGTTTGGCAGGATTGAGGACGCGAAGCTATTCCTCTTCAGAGAGGTTACGGTTGCTGAGAATGCATTACGGGGCATGCTGCGGGGTTCGCAAGCAAATTTCTTGGGCTGCAAACTTTTGGCGGCGGCTGTACCTAATTAAGATTATGTGCGCACTAATCGACGTTTCTTTACGTATCGTAAGATTTTCTTTACGTATCGAACTCCCTATTTTCAGGAATTTAAGAGTGTTTGCTGAAACAACCGGTGTGTGTATGTATACAGTGCTTCACCTGAGTCTATACTCATTTTTTTAAGATAGGCTTTATGAGTTAGAAGGCCGCTTTTTTCTTTTCGGCATAGCATTGTCAGCGGTGTAGTGTATCGGAATACGGATAAGACGAGCTAATTAGCAGGCCGGTTAACTAATACTGAATAGTTAACTTTTAACTCTTTTAACTCTTACTGTTAGCTCCTTAATTGCTGACAAGCGCGTAAAACGCTAAGGCGCCCGTGTGCTGTGCGATGTCAGTGCACGTTAAAGATCCCCAGGTGGTCGAAATTATTCCCTCCACTACTGCACCTCTCTCTTCCTTTCTTTTTTCACTCCCTCCTTTACCCTTCCCTTACGGCGCGGTTCAGGTGTCCAACGATATGAGACAGATACTGCGCCATTCCCTTTCCCCACAAAAACCAATTATAAATTATATAAGCGCGTAGCCCGCCTTAAGTAATATCGACATCAATTTTTAGAATTTCGAAAATGGTGATACTCTCGGCGCTGTGACACAACAAGTGTTGGCTATTTCGAGGAGTTACGAGCGCTGGAGAGAATGCTTTGCCTGCAAGCTTCTCGAAAGCTCGTCTGTTTTGGCACGACTAGAACTGAATGCATGTTGTTGCACTTTAGTTAGCATATTGGTATGATCTCAAAACGTACCTCGTAAACATCGTTTTGCTTGTCAACTCAGTGTTAATCACGTTCAACGTTAATATAAGTCCTCTATTTATCGTAATCTCTGCCGGTCTCGCTAATGCCAGCAAAAACAAATATTCTTTCCTTCCTAACTTGAATCTTCTAATTTTATTTTATTCCTTATCTACGTGAGTGTTGTTAAGTCATTTTGTTTATTGCCCACAGAAATTACTATTTGAGCGTTTTAATACGGGTAACTTTTTAAAATGTAAATATCAGTTCCTTCATGTGAACGGGACCTTTTACCTGGGCATTACACCGTAGACATCTTTTACGCAGGACATTGACAGCGCGCATTATCCCAATAGCACTCTCGTCTATTTCGTATATAGCGTTTTAGGATTATGATGGTCCTACATGCCAAAATCTGTTGACAAAACGTATCTTGTGCTGAGTAGTTTCTTTCAATGTCTCTCCAAATAAAAAGCTTTTTCAGGCGCATGACTCCGTTGCCGTAAACTGCATTACCAAATAAAGGGGAACCGTTCGTCTTAATCCCCCCGCAAGGTGGCCCCGCACAAGACGTCAAATCTGTACAGAACTGATTCCACCCCGAAACTGTGGTTTGGGGTATACTTAAGCACTGCCTAAATTAGATTCAACATTTATACATTCAGTACATGTGGTTATCGTGTACTTTCTCGGCTCTCAGTATATACGTAATGATAGTAGTTATAGTAAATAGATAATAAAAATAGTGATAGATAGTGATAATGATAGTGCTAGAGATATAGGTAGTGATGGTAGTGCTAATGATAGCTGCCGATAGTGGTAGTTAGTGCTAGAGATAAATAGTAATGATAGCATAGTGATAATAGTGATGGTAGTGATAGTGATAAAGACCGCTACTGATACTGATAGCTATGATAGTAAGCTGACTATGCCAAAGGTCCTGAACGCTAATATCATTTAGCCTTCTTTTGAATGCGCGAAGTCACTGGCTCTTTCTAAGCTTTTATTTCCAATCGAAATTGAGGTTTGTAGCTTTTGTGAACTAGCCCAACGTCGCCGTTGCAAGCACTTTTGCTGTGCCCTGCGGCCGGAAACATGAGCTTTGTTATATGATATTCCTTGTGTGTGAGTCCATATGAAACTAATATTTGCTCTGACAGCAAGTGGGAGTCCTCTCACTGGCAAAAGTTGCCATAGCACATATATAGACACGCTGTGTTGACGCATATTGCGCCTTGGTTTCGATGGAGCTGCAGCCATGCATATGCCGGCTCGTCAGACAGTTCGTACTTGGAAGGACTCTGAGGAGAAATTGAAGTTGGCTTGTATCGATAGAATGCCAGCTCCTAAACACAAAAACACCACTCTTTCTGAAAACAAAGCTCTTGTTAGGTCGGAAAAAGCAAGAAATAAAATACAGGCATCGCCGCCACAGGACAATCTCGCAAGTACAAGCGTGGTGATGCAATAGGAGAAAAGACGCAACAGATCTCTGAGGATGACAAAAAAAAAAGGTCAGGTGTTTAATCGACATTGAAGCATATGAGTTTTGTACTGAAACCACTAGTGCACTTTTATCACACGAGGAAGACGGAGAAAAGAGACACCCTGAATGTTGGAAGTCATAGAAAACCTGCAGTTGGCGGCGCAACAGGCGGCCAGGTTATATAGTTTCGATATGTTTTGGGGTGCTTCGCGGCTATGCACGTGCCCGTATAGTTTCGTTATGCACCTCGACTTACAAGGGCGGAGCAGCAGAGGACCTCGAACTGCACCTCGGACGAAGACCGTGCAACGGCACGCAACTGCGACAAGGAAAATGAGCTGTGTATAGCCAACGTTCAACGCGCCTCCACGACAGCAAACACACCGCTCGGCGTGTTCGCCTCGTCAACGTACCCTGACGCAGGGCTGCATAACCACCCCTATACGAGTACTATTACTACAGAATTTAAATATGCCCGCACGTACCAGTCGCTACTCATCGGTCGTGGCTGTGGGGGCGGTGACAGCGACGCTGCCGAATCCTCGGCGCTAAGACTTTCTTGTCAAACCCGCAGCCTTAGCCCTAAGAAGCATCGCACGCTGCGTGGGGTTGAGGTCGCTGAATGCAGGCGCCAGTTCTTTGCGAGGACTTTGTTGTCGGAATCGGGAACGCGATCCATCGTCACGTTGGTGCAAACGTAAACGAAGCGACGACGGCTGATAGAGGCCTTCAAAGTCCGGCCGGCAGTAGTTTTCATTTCGGCTGCTGCTAGGCGGGAGCGCAGCGCTCACCGACAGCAATCACGGAGTCCACGTTTCCGTTTCCGCCGCTTTACGTCACTCTTCTCCTATTTCGTCATCAGAGTCCCGAGTTTGAATCGTAACGGCGGGAAAAAAAAACTTTTTCAACTTGGAATCCAAACCTCTTAGCATTAGCAATAAATGCACCTTTCGCTGCCGGACGAGCGGCAGCAGAGCCACAAAATCCCAAACCATCAGATTTTACTAAGAAAAAAAAATGTGGTAGGATTGTCCTCAGTGTCCCTTAAGTACTTAAGCGTTACATACTTAAGGGATTCGCGGACTTCATTACATTTTTTTTTCTAATTTCAACTAATACATCGGACAAATGTGACTGAAACAGAACGCGTTTGATCCAGGCCAAATCGCCAAATATATTATACCTCAGCTCTATATCAACGAACTTACGGAAGATCTTTTTAACCCCTGACTCACGTTGGCTGGGGATGCTTATTTACAAATCATGAGGCATGAATGCAGACCACAAGCGTCGACAACAGGAGCACACAGGAAATACGGATTTTATTTATTTATTTTATTTACTTATCCATGAAATGCCCCTGTCTGGGTATCACATGAGGGGTGGGTCTTTATAGTTTGTCCATAATCCTTTCACTTAATCAAAGCCACCTGAAACCAAAGTGATCCTGGTGCCGCGCTATGAAGGCTACCAGTGGTATTTCAGCATTATTATTTAGGCTAACTCTGGTATCTAAAGCCTTAGTTAAATATCTTCATGGCCCCATCATTGTTTGCTTTCGACCGTATAGTGTGGAACACTTGTGGCATCCCTCAAGCTCTAAATATCTTTAAGGTGGGGGAAGCCCTCTACCGCCGCACCCTTTCAAGACATTTAAATTTAAGGGCGCAGTAAAGAGGATTCTGAGCCCGTCTTTTTACCGCGGCAACTCGATCCACACGCTCCAAGCATTCATAACAGCTTCGAATTATTAAGGCGTAAGCCGATTTCTCGGCTCATTAGTGGTGTGGACGGAAGTTGCAGATGGAAGTTGACCCCAAGTCCCTACGAACTGTGGTTGTGACGGTAGTGATAGTGATAATGATAGCTGCCGATAGTGGTAGTTAGTGCTAGAGATAGATAGTGATGGTAGTGATAATGATAATGATAGCGACTGATAGTGATACATGATGGCTAGTGCTAGAGATAGATAGTGATTATGATAGTGATGATGTTAGCGGCAGTGGCAGCGATTAAAAACTTTATATAATTGGTTTTTGGGGAAAGGAAATGGCACAGTATCTGTATCATTATCGTTGGACACCTGAACTGCGTCATAAGGGAAGGGATAAAGGAGGGAGTGAAAGAAGAAAGGAAGAGGCTCCGGAATAATTTCGACCACCTGGGGATCTTTAACGTGCACTGACATCGCACAGCACACGGGCGGATTAGCGTTTTTCCTCCATAAAAACGCAGCCGCCGCGGTCGGGTTCGAACCCGGGAACTCCGGATCAGTAGCCGAGCGCCCTAACCACTGAGCCACCGCGGCGGGTAATGAAAAACGTTAAAAGAAAGATTTCGTTGCGCATCGGAAGAACGGGCCATTACCGTCAATATTTACATAACCGTAATTTTCCAGTGTTCAAATTTTTTGTCCAGGAATGTTGGACATAATAGACAAAAGGAAATAATAGGAAGCCAACAGAGTCCATAGGAAGTCTACAGACAGTCTATAGACCATTCTATAAGGGTTTTTTTTTGCTTCACAACTTGGTGCAAGGAAAAGTGCATAGTCATCGCCAGTTTCGTGGTCGATGTTTTTTAGAGTGACGAAGCAAATGAAAGTGCATGCCGTAGTACGATGAAGCAGACAGAAGTTGTCGGCGAAGACTTAGCGGACATTACGCTTGTCCCGATCGAGGTTCCTGCGAACCACATGCTCTCGGTTTCGGTATGATCCCTTTTTCTAGGGGCCACAGTTTTGGAATTGGAGCGGAAAAAAGCACCGGATTTGTCATCGCTGCAGGACTATAGGACGGCTCACCGCCAGACAGTTCCTATAAAATTTAATTAGCGGAGATCAATTAGCGTGATTTATTAAATGACTGACGTCCGCCCCGGCTGAGAGTATTCTGCTGAAAAGATTTTCATTCTATTTGAAACACCAGGTATTTTTAGGAATCTTTTAAAGTCTTCGATGGAACACCCGGTATTTTGTGAGAACAAAGTTTTGAAGTCATCGTTAATTACTAATGTCTTGTAATGACAAATTTCGTTTCAAATATACCCATCGCGCACCGCACTTATCGACAACAATGTAACACTAACAGCTGCAGCACGTCCTACGTCGGCAGCGGCCACCCTAGGGTCACTAAATAAAGGTTTATTTTTATTTAGTGACTCTATTTAGTGACTTTAGGGCACCCTATCCGCGCAAGAATCCCTAACCTCATCCGCCTCGCCCGACTCTCTGACGCCCCGTGCTGTACGTCTACCTTCCCTTGGAATCAACTCCGTTACTCTAATAGCGTATTTACGTGGGCTCTCTAACCCAGCCGTTACCTGTACCTATATTTAGCCGCGCCATGGCTTAACTGCCCTCCTCATTACATCACATCTGCCAGCGTCCATTTCCTCTTCTTTATTTCAGCTGGGGTGTCAATGACTCGCGCTTGTTTCCTAGCCCACTCTGCCGTCTATCCTACACTTATAAAATCCCGGCTGCTGCGGCTGCATTTCGATGGAGAGACTGTATACAACATTCGATTCAGTGCGGAAGCATGGGCTTTTTTTTTAACAATGACTTCCATTCACAAAGACTTCCATTCACATGCGTGAATGGCTGAACTTAGGCACACATATGATGAATAATAATAATTGTTTTTTTGGGGAAAGGAAATGGCTCAGTATCTGTCTCATATATCGTTGGACACCAGAACCGCGCTGTAAGGGAAGGGTAAAGGAGGGAGTGAAAGAAGAAAGGAAGAGAGAGGTGCCGTAGTGGAGGGCTCCGGAATAATTTCGACCACCTGGGGATCTTTAACGTGCACTGACATCGCACAGCACGCAGGCGCCTTAGCGTTCTGCCTCCATAAAAACGCAGCCGCCGCGGTCTGGTTCGAACCCGGGTACTTTGGATCAGTAGTCGAGCGCCCTAACCACTGAGCCACCGCGGCGGGTACACATATGATGACTGATTAAATTTTCTGTCCTTTTTAGCGCACAAACAACAGTCGATTCTGCTCGGGTAAAGGAGTGGATTCCAAGAGAAAGTAAGCGCATAGCAGGGGGCGGCAGAAGGTTAGGTGGGCGGATGAGATTAAGAAGTTTGCGGGCACACGGTGGGCGGGTAATCAACCATGTCCTGCACCATCTGCAGATTGTGCAGGACATGGTTGATTAGAAAGATGTGGGAGAGGCCTTTGCCCTGCAGTGGGCGCAGTCAGGCTGATTATGATGATGATGATGATGATGACGACGACGATGAGCGGGCAGTGCCGCGGGACGGAGCGCGGCAGATTCGCTTGTTAATTGTATCCAAAATTTCCGCATTTAAAAGATATTTTAGTAATTTTCGTGTATTCAATTCTCTGATCTTCTCTCCCGTTTTTTTTTTCTTTCCTCTTTAATTATTCTGATATATTACCCAAAGCACAACCATTAGCTTGGCACCAGTTTACTCTCTGCTTTTGGCGTTCCTCACTGAACCCTGGCCTATCCCCCGTCGTGGGTATGTGCCATGTCACTAAGGCAGCAGCAACAGCAGCATGCACGCAAGAGACGATCTTGTTCGGTCCTGAACGTCCGGATTGCTGCTTTCGCAATAAAAGGCGCCCGAGTGCTATGCAGTCTCAGTGCACGTTAAAGAACCACAGGTGGTCGAAATTATTCTGGAACCCCGCGCTCCGGGACCCGCCGCGGTGGCTCAGTGGTTAGGACGCTCGGCTACTGATCCGGAGTTCCCGGGTTCGAACCCGACCACGGCGGCTGCGTTTTTATGGAGGCAAAACGCCAAGGCGCCCGTGTGCTGTGCGATGTCAGTGCACGTTAAAGATCCCCAGGTGGTCGAAATTATTCCGGAGCCCTCCACTACGGCACCTCTTTCACTCCGTCCTTTCTTCCTTCCCTTACGGCGTGGTTCAGGTGTCCAACGATATACGAGACAGATACTGCGCCATTTCCTTTCCCCCCCAAAAAAACAATTATTATTATTAACCCCGCGTTCCGCATCGGGACGGTAAACACAACTGCCAAATCACATCTTCCTTTCCACAGGCCGCTGCGCTGTCCTCAATTAATGCGCATACGCCTGCGCACACACAGATGTAGGCATGTGATAAATGACGCTAGTGTTAATCTATTTCGTGCACCTTTTTCATGCGCAGCTATTAGTCTAAGGTTCAAACCAATCGCAGTTCGAACGCCAGGCGCGTCTGACGCGACTGACTATCGAGCGTCGAAACGCGTGCGGCCAGCAGACGACAAGATATCACCGCGGAGACTGGCGCGTTTCTGACGCAGACGGCAGGGTTATCGAACTTGTCCGGGCCGTGCAACTGTACATACGTATGTGGTTCGAGCTAGTGCGTACTATACACTATCTGAGGCCGTTGTTTCATGTCGGCTCCTGCTGGTCCGTATACAGAGTGCGTACGTGATTCTACGAGGCTGTCAAGGAGTCGGGGAGGGTGACCCTGTTTACATGACGCAAGCCGCGACGACCGTTGCTCCTCGGCAAGCCGCTCGCCTTGAGCCCATCTTGGCGTGCGCCACCGCCTCCGGAGCTAGTCCCGATCAGAGGTGGCGATCGGCTTGGCCGGCATCTCCGCCGCTAATCGGCGACCATCGATCGCCGTTCCTTTGATCGCGATAGGAGACGACTTTGCCGGCACGGATGATCGGACACATCGGAGGCGCACTATACGTATACATATATACATATCCGTCGCTCTCAGCATGGTTTATAGGGACGCGGTGAGTTGAGCGTATACAGCGAACAGCAGTTTTTGCCGCTGCGTCTCCCGACTGCAAGTTCCAGTTATGTACTGATACAAACAATAATGCATTGACCCCATAGGGGAGAGTACATCTCGTCCGTTGGCACCTTTTAAACAACATCGCGTCGGGAGAGGAATTACAGCCGGTATATCCTTTTCTCCGCCCCTCCCGTACCTTGGCTAGGGACGAATAAAAAAAAAATTGGCGGTGGTTTAGCTCTGGTTAAACCCGGAGTGACGCGATAGCTACAGCTGGCCGAGTGGAGCTTGGTCACGTGAACAACCACGTGACCACAGCCACAGGGTGCCGGAGCCGCCACGCTGAAGGTTCGAAATGCTACCGTAATGTAGCTATCGCTACAAAAAAGAAAAAAAAATTAGCTCCCACCGAGAGTCGCTTGAAGGCACGAAGCCCAAAGAGTTTTCGCCTTGAGAGAGAGAATAAACATTTCTTGTGTAAAAGGAGACTGAAGCGGATTGTGGATGGGGTCCTCAGTCCAGGACTCCAGTAGCTTCCGCCGACGCATTGGCGATGGCGATTGGCGCCTCCTGGTCTACCAGGGTGCCGCTGGCCAGAGTTACCTCTCATTTCTCCAACGCCGCGTTGGATATGGCTTTAGTGCCTGTCACGGTGTAACAATAAATGTATGTCCATGTAATGTGTTTGTAATGTGTTCGACATCAAAACACTATAGGACATGTATCTGCGTGTAATGTTGGGTGTAGGTGGCAGAGATTGGGGAAAGTGCTTGGATGCGTCTGAGGTGGTATAGTACAGGCCGCCTGGGAAGGTTGCTTGATGTGGTGGGAGTTAGAAACGTCGATTTATGCGGACGGTCCATAGACGGGTGGAAAAATGTGTTGAGAAGGGGAATAGGGTATAGAGTCGGTGTGGCCTGCTCGGTGTAGGTATTCCTCGAGCTAGGACGTCGGCCCTAATATTGCCACCGAGACCAGGCTCGTCTGTGTGAAGCCTCCACCTGTAAACGGTGGCAGGTGGTGCACGGAAAGAGCTCTACAAGAGCAACATTGGTCTCACAAGCCCCACCAGTCACTCCCGGCAAAGGCATCGCAGCTTCGAAAGCTTTCGCGTCTCCAACACATAACGGAATTAGGTGTCCCCGTGTTTTCTACGTGCGCTTTATTTTCGCAGCTGTTAAATGCCTAGTATCTTAGCGAAATGCGTCGAAAAAGCTTGACAGCAGACAACGCGCAGTGTCCTAACGGAGAGCCGGACGACTATAGCAAGCCAGACGAAAAATGACGCAAGGTGTCTCACGTGAATCTGGCCTCATTTTCACGCTCGTTTTCGCCGAGTTTCTCGGCGCAGAGCTGCCGGGGAATCGCTGACACCATGCCAGCAGAGCGGTGTGTACAGCTGTCGAGCGCCCAGCACTCACGCGACGCACGTCCCGAGATCAGTCTTGATAGGTTGCCCCAAGTGCGAGCAACTGCATAATTTGTGGCTGCTGGCACTGAACCGCGACAGAGGGGCGCCCAACAAGGGCACAGTCAGGAAGGAGTACTTTATATATAGAGCTCTCCATTTATTGGCAACTCATGGAGGCGGTAGATGGTGGTTAATGCACCATTAATATAGTGCGTATGGCACCATTATAGTGAACAGGACCCACTCCCCCCAATGTATAAAGAAGGAGGGGGTGGGGAGAGGTCAGCATCGCCTAGGAGGGACGGTCACCCAACACCCTCACCCTCTCTAGAGGATGTTGGGTGACCCCACTCCACTAGCCATTCCCTACCCCCCCCCCCCCCCCCCCCCCTCCCTCACTTTGTGCTTAATACAGACCTCGCTCTACGGCTACAGTAATAATAATTGGTTTTGGGGGAAAGGAAATGGCGCAGTATCTCTCTCACATATCGGCGGACACCTGAACCGCGCCGTAAGGGAAGGGATAAAGGAGGGAGTGAATGAAGAAAGGGGTGCCGTAGTGGAGGGCTCCGGAATAATTTCGACCACCTGGGGATCTTTAACGTGCACTGACATCGCACAGCACACGGGCGCCTTAGCGTTTTTCCCCCATAAAAACGCAGCCGCCGCGGTCGGGTTCGAACCCGGGAACTCCGGATCAGTAGTCGAGCACCCTAAGCACTGAGCCACCGCGGCGGGTCTACGGCTACAGTACACAGAGCTCTTTAAAGGGTAGAACACCACGTTCGACCTATTAGCAAAGGGGCTACTTTCAGTGAAAACACAGCTTCTATAAGAGCTACACCCTAAACACGAATACCCCTTATATGGGAGTAAAAAGGGAGTAAGTTGTCCCCTACCGCACTCGCTGTCAGGGGCCGGGTATGCTGCCCAAGTCTCGGGGTAGATTTAGACCCCTAAACATAGGGAATGCATGCATACTCTTGGCCACGGAAGTCTGTTCCCACTGCAAAGCATCGTAACAATTGTTGCAGTTATAGCAATGGGAGGAGGCTTTTAAAAGCGATACTGGAGGTTCCGATGTTAGCAAATAGGGGAGGTTTAAACCGCGTTTAAAATCTTCGTAACTGCTAGAACTTCGCTTGTTTTTAAGAGGGAATTTGTTTCCGTCGCCGGCATTAAGTATTCCGTATTTTTTGAGACGGAATTCTACCCAAGGGCTTGGGCGGCGTATGCCCTGTCCCTTGAAGGGAATTCGCTATAGGGCAGGTTGCCCCCTTTTACTCTTTTGTATTTACAGTATTCTTGTTGTTGTAGTAGTGGTTTATTAAAATAATAATAAAAAGGAAGGATAAGATTTTTGCTAGCCCCGGCATCTGCCATCGATACTGGAGCACCTGAGCTGGGGCAGCGGAAATAAAGGATAGCAGGCAGAACGGAGAAATGAAATGAAAGAGGTGAGGGGACAGGAAGAGAGGATAGGGGGAGGGGAGAGGTAATATACACAAAAACTATTTGCACACACGCGCAGAGCACTATATGTTGACTACAAATGGAGTGGGGCGTCCAGTTGTTAATCGTCCAAGGTAGATTAGTGTGCTGAAAAGGATTTAAAAAAAAAACAAGATATTTCATTAACTGGCAATTTTAGCAAGCAAATTGTTTTTACAACAAGACAGTTTTTTTTTACACGAATCAATAGAGGTCATGGGTTACTCGGCGGTTCATTTGCAAACGGTAATCACTGTGCCCTTTTCCTTTCCTCAAAAAACAATTTTCATTTTTATTTTCAGAGTTCTTTTCTGTCTTGGAGTCACAAGTTTGAATCGAATTGCGGGGAAAGTTTTTTTTTCAATTTTTAAACCGAATTGTCTCAGCAACAAAAGCGTAGTTTGCTGACGGACAAATACCAACATAGCAAGAAAGGGCCGTGTAATCAATTTTTACTAAAACAAAAATTCGGACGGCGCTATCCTTAGTGTCCCAGTGAGCTTACAGTGACGTCGATCTTCTTACGCTGCAAATTAAGTGAAAGTGAGCATCGGCTATAGCGCTCGAAAAGCACGTCGTATGGACCTTGCGTACTTTATGAAGCATATTTTTCTCTTATGCGATTAAAAAAGAAACGCATCCTTTCCGCAGACTAAGTTATTGAAAGTCAGAGTATTTATTCCCTGTTCTCCCGCGGGGTCAGCTTTTCAAGAACTGTGAAAGAATACTGGCGCTCTGAGCAGTCTTCCAAACTGCGGCTTTGCCGTGAGATGCTTCTGTAAATGTTATTAAAAAAAATGGTGTATGACGCGACAGCTAACGCGTCAATGCCCATATATGCGGAATTCGTCATTCTCTATATTTAACATTCATAGATTGTGGGGAGTCCGCATACCCCTCCCGGCGCAGTGGTGCAGCGGTTAAGCGATGCGCCACTGCCCTTCTATGGCAGGTGCATGCTATCACCGATGGGGCTTGTGAGACCCAGGTTACTTCTTCCCGAACCTCTCGCGACCACTAATTGCATCAACTGACACCTGCCACGATGGGCAGTTTTCTCACAATCCGGTGGGCAAGTTGTGATGACGCCACAAGGACACGTGACCTAGGTGGCCACCTGCCACCTGGCTTCCTGTTCTGAAAATTTTTCGTGGAATTTTCGCTCCACCCGCCGCGGTGGCTCAGTGGTTAGGGCGCTCGACTACTGATCCGGAGTTCCCGGGTTCGAACCCGACCGCGGCGGCTGCGTTTCTATGGAGGAAAAACGCTAAGGCGCCCGTGTGCTGTGCGATGTCAGTGCACGTTAAAGATCCCCAGGTGGTCGAAATTATTCCGGAGCCCTCCACTACGGCACCTCTTTCTTCCTTTCTTCTTTCACTCCATCCCTTCCCTTACGGCGCGGTTCAGGTGTCCAACAATATATGAGACAGATACTGCGCCATTTCCTTCCCCAAAAACCAATCATTATTATAATTATTATTGGAATTTTCGCTCCGCGGTAAACGACGCCGGCTTTTCTGCGTTGCGAGCTCCTTGTAACGCTATCGCGTTAATACACATTCTGTCGTACGCCTATTACGTACAGTCTTGGTCACAAGTCATAAGGCCACATCGTTCACCTGCAGCGAAATGAATGTGTCTAGAATGCTCTGTGTAGCGGATCATTCAAAGCACAAGTCAAGCAGGAAGCTTCTCTACATCCAGAAGAAGCCTTCTGCTAGCACTTCAAGTCATTCGGTCTTTAATAGTGCCGTAATGGCTCTATTATTGGGGCTGAAGAGAAAAGCCTTTGGCTTCTCCGTTTTTATGGAGGAAAAACGGTAAGGCGCCCGTGTGCTGTGCGATATCATCGCACGTTAAAGATCCCCAGGTGGTCGAAATTATTCCGGAGCCCTCCACCACGGCACCTATTTCTCCCTTTCTTCTTTCACTCCCTCCTTTATCCCTTCCCCTACGGCGCGGTTCAGGTGTCCAACGGTATATGAGACAGATACTGCGCCATTTCCTTCCCTCAAAAAACAATTATTATTATATTATTACTTAAGACTTTTGAGAAAGATTGTACGTGGGTCGTACTAAATATACGTCATAAGACGTCGTTGCATCTTTCTGTAAGCCCAGGGGCCCGCGTAGAGAGAGCATGAAGATAACTCATGAATAAAGAACTACAACAAAAAAGTGTGCATATATTCATATATAAGACAAATTTGGATTGATTATGACAAGCTGTAAGCTTTTTCTGTGCTCAGACGAGGATATTCTATATATATTCAGTGACATTTAATATACTTGTGACTCAGCAGTCGTTACTGAGCTTTAACTTGAATTGCAGATCGAGAATATAATTCCTTGTCGGCGCCCGCAGACGAGAGCGAGCTGCTTTAGCAGCTCGTTTCCGTGCTTCGCAGCGTGCTAAGTTCGAGCGCCTGCTGTAATCGAATGTCCACGTAAGTGCAGTCTGAAAGAGAACAGCCAGTTCTCACACAAGAACGAAATCTGTTGTTACGTGTGCACAAAAGTTGAAAATGTCTCATGGGCATTATCCGTCCCGAAGAAACCTACATAGAGAACAAAACAAAACGCCGTCGATTTTACCGCGTGCTTGGAGTGACCATTTGTTGAATCCGGATAATTTGTTTCTCTTCATATTGGACCTATACCTGTACCTCCGGGCTAAGAAAGTATATATTTAGCAAAACAGATTGCAGATATATTCTTCTAATAACTGTGTTTAATCTGTCGCGTTCCATGGCGTAAAGCTTCATGTGCGAAGCGGCGTAGTTAATGCACACACGGCAGCTCTAGGACTCCCCATCAGCGCCTCTGCCGATACACTAAAGGCTCTGGGCATCCACAACACGGTGGGAGAACTTGGGTCACCCCTATACTATACCAGCACGGCAGCGGGACGATACACCCTCGCTGCATTTAGGTACACATCACGAGAGCGCAACGTGTCCCAAAATAAAGGAATTGCAAATTGGTTTTTGAGGAAAGGATATAACGCAGTAACTGTCCCCATGGCAACACACCCACCGGTTACGCCGACTACGACATACTACACTGCGACTCGAAATCCAGGAACGGGTGCATAAAAGGGCTCAAAGTTCAACTTCAATTGAGGACACCGCAGCGAGCTATGGAAAGGAAAATTATAGCTGTAACGTTAAGGGACAGGAAGAGGGCAGGGTGTGTGAGGGAACAAACGCGAGTTAACGACATCCTAGTCGAAATCAATAAGTAATGGGCTTGGGCAGGGCATGTAATGCGAGGGCAAGACATCCGCTGGTCCTTAAGGGTGACGGAGTGGATTCCAAGAGAAGGCAAGCGTAGCAGGGGAGGCAGAAAGTTAGGGTGGCCACAGCTGGCACAGGGCAGGGTTAATTGGAGACACATGGGAGAGGACTTTGCCCTGCAGTGGGCATAGGCTGATTTTGAGCACTTGAAAGGCAGACTGGAGGTGGCTCCTTCTTCCCCATTTTTTTGCATGGGCAGGTTCTACCAGATGTCTCAAAAGGAGCCAACAGTGTTAGCCTGGAGCACGTCATGTGCACTGGCGACTGCGGGTGTACGCAAAGGGTTCACTGGAAAATAAAATATGAACGGTCAACAGCAGACTACGACACTGCGTGTACTCAGGCCTGCGTCGATGCGGGGAGCCCGGTCCTTAGAGAAGGGAGGGCTTTTTCGATAAGCACTCGGTCCGACCGGCTCAAAAAACCCGTCATGTGCACCGGTTTACCTCCAGTTCGCAAAAAGTTAACCGGTGCTGCATAATCGGGCATCGACCTCAAGCCTTAGTGATTAATCAGCGGACTCTGCCGGCGGCTGACGACGAGTCCGAAAAGGCGACGGCGCGGGTTCGACTCCCGGCGTAGCCACGGAGGGGACAGCAAAAGGATCCTTTCTCCGTGTTGCGGCAAGGGGACCAGCCCCACCTCTACGGAAGGCTACAATGGCTGCGCCAGCGGGACGGCGCCGTAGAAGACAAAACTCCCCGTCTTCCCAGAACAGAGACGGCAGGCGAAGCAAGCCTTTTCCTACGCATAGCTGCGGGCAGAGGAGGGCGACCTTCCTAGAAATGGATGTTCGAAGCTAGCTCTGCTCAAAGCCCAGCTTCAGCGGAGTCTGCCCAAGCTGCTAGAGTCGCCGTCGCTGCAAAGATGCGCTTGGCCACGGTTGCCGGAAGAGCGGCCCTCGCCACCGAAACCGTTGCGAAAGGGCGACAGTGCCGCCTTCTGCGGTGGGCGGCTCCCAAAGTCCGAGCCATCTGCAGCGACTCCTTGACTGGACGCTGGTCAAGTGCAGAATCCCTGGCTGCGGATCTCCCACTGTAAAGCAGCCGGACTGCGTTACTACGCACGTGCTTGTATACTCCTCGCCTTTTCTCGTATGCGGAACGTAACATGCTGCAAAAAATGCAAGTAAATTTGTAGTCCACCACCGCTACTTTCCTCTCCGGCCACGACTCGTTCCTTCCTGTCCCGGAGCCACCTAAGGGGTCACTCACACCAGTTATGCTACGATCACTGGAGAGCATGAGTGCGTGACGAAGGGTGCACCATGCCCTCTGGAACTATGGCTCAGCACTACGATGTTTGTGTGCAAGGAAATAAGCGCCACGAAGGAATCGCAGCTGTCGACCTGTTTCGCAGACCATGCATAGATAGGTCTCCCAGAGGGCACCGGGCATAAGAGAGCGCAAGGGTCCGTTATGCTCAGCCCAATACTCAGCACAATCCTGCTGAGGGCACTAGCTCCAGCCGCGCCAATCCTCCGTAAAGGCTTTCCAGTGAGAGACTCGGGAGGCCGTAGTGGACTGTACAGTGAACTTCCGCGAGGGCTTTATTATTTACAAGGCAGGCTGGTGCGGTCCCGCGGTGCAGTGAGGGAGCACGAGGTCGACAAAGGCGGGCCGTCGACGCGGGGGTGCAGCAGCAGCAGCACAGCAGAGGATCCTCGCAGGCCGGGCCCCGCAAGCAAGACGACAACGGCTGCCAACCGCCGTCCGGGGGCGGTGGCAGCATCATCAAATGGGACTGGTGCACAACATCACCAGGCGGGAGAGAAAGAAACACGGCGACTGCCAGGGCGCTTCCGCTTAGGTGTCGGCCGCGGCGGCCCCCTTGGCCAGCTTGTACTCGTCGCCCAGGATGGTGGCGATCTCGCCCTGCATGAACGCCCAGGGCACCGAGGAGCCCACCAGGGGGCACTTCTCTCCGCTCGGGCAGTACACCTCGCTGCCGGACGCGGCGCCCTGGCTCTTGATGCTGTCCCGCGAGCAGGGGAAGCAGAACTTGTGCTGGCCCACCGAGGGGCACTGCACGAAGTGCGTGTCCTCCAGCCGCTCCTGGCAGAGGGTGCACTTGAGCGTGGCGGCTGCCGCCGCGGCAGCAGCGGCCGCCTCGGACGACGTGGCCGCCGACGAGGACGATGACGTGGGCGCCGTGATGGCTCCGCAGTCGGCGTCGCCGGCCACCGGCGCGTGGCGCGAAGCCTTCTTGTGCGCCGGCGCGGCGGGTGGCGACTGGCGCGGCGGCCGCGACGGGGCCGACGCCGTCGACGACGAGCTGCTCGAGGCCGAGTCGGCGGGCGCCACGCCGTTGCGCGGAGACGTGGGCGGCACCGCCTCGGCGACGGTCAGCAGCGCCGCCATGGGGCCCGCCGTGCCGTTCTGCTGGGGCTGGACGGCGCCCCCGCTGTCCGGGGACTGGGCCGCCCGGCTGCTGAGCGGGGAGAGCGAGCTCGCCGTAGAGCTGGGCGTGCTGCACACGCTCGGGTAACCTGCGCCAAGAGGACAAAAAGAAGAACAACGCGTCAACGAAACAGACCCCGCGTGACGCGATAGAAGGAACAATAATAACAACACGTCGCCGCCGATCTCCGACGCTGACGTAGCGCGTGACGCTTCGCAGCACTGAAACGGCGTGTTTTACAGACTGCACAGACTGCAGTCCAAACTGTGGGCTAGATATGATAGACCACGCTCGAATACTACCAAACGCGTCTCGGTCAAAACTTGAGGCCAGCGGTACGTCCGATCGAGCGCTCACGCAAACCGTACGATGAGCCTCTCTCGAGGGACCCCTACGGTGGACAGGGCTCGTATGACGGCCGAATTTGCCGCAGGCCTAGCCTTTGAACCCGACAAGGCAGTTTGCTGCGCGTACTACATTCTGCACTCCGTGGTTACAGCGCAAAGGAAGGGACTCAAACAGGGGTGCTCTGAACCGCCATCACGACTAACGTGACCCCCCCTCCGCTACACGGTCGCGGCAATTCCGCGACAAGTGACGTCACTGAGGCGACATAATGCGCAACCTTACTATAGAAGCAGCAGAACGCGAAACCGCAGCGACTCTACGCGAAGGCACGAGCGTGTGAGCATTCTGCCGACTGTACACGTATACTGTCTTGTCACAACTTCTTGCAGCCATCGCCTCGAGCTCAGTTTCCAAACCCCACTGCGAGGAGCTTCGAAATGGCCACGACGGCTGCCGCAATGCGAGGCCCGAGTCACTCGTCGTCCAGGCGCATTGTTTCGTTTTCGCGGCGGCGACTTACGTGGCTGTCGCCAGCGAAGCGCCCGCTACGTGCACAATGCCGGCGTGTTCTCGCGAAGGCAAGAGCGATGACGCGGATGTGCCGACAAAGAGACGCCAGAGGACGGGCGACAACTCGTACACAGCCATCCGAGAAAGCAACGGCCAGCCTTATCGCAAAACGCGACCGCCTCGTCCTGCGAGGGGAAATCAGAGAGGAGGATCAGAAAGGGAGTGGCGCGGTAACAGCTTCACCCCTTCACAAGTGGACACCTCAACCCAAAAGCGCCGCGGTAATGCAAGGAGACCCCCCCGCTTTATAGGTCTCGCAAGGCCGTGAGAGCGCCGACACTGCCCCGTTACACGTCGGCTCCACCCCGCGTGTGGTCCGATGTTTTCGCGTCCTTATCGCAAAGCGGAGATAAAAACGGCCCTCCCGCGGCGATGATAAGGCACCCTCTCGAGTGGAGCCGTCGACACACACTCTACGCTACTCGCGCAGATTCCGGGGAAACAAGAGTAGGCGCGACGTGGGGAGTCATTTTCTGGTCTGCCCCGGGGACGACGCTCTCACTGCGAATACGTGAAAATCTGCGGCCGACGCGACCACGTCTCGAGCCCACGCGCCCGCACCTCCAACAGGCCACGCACGCGTTGACCCAGCAGGGTGCGACGGCTTGTGCCGACATCACAGAGGCCGCCATGTTTGAGGTCGATAGCACGGTGAAAAACATTCCCGTAGTTCTACTTCCCTTATCGCCACTCGCCCGGCCCCGTGGACGCTATGTTAGCCCTCCAACATCGCTCCTGTGACGTCACCTGCAAGCCATTTATTAGCCACGTACCCCTACGCACTCCTTTCTCGCCCGGTTTATCAAAGCGCGCTCAAACGCCAATCTCGGAAACCACGATTGCGCAAACATTCTGCAGCTTCCTCTTTGGATCTCAACGGCGCTGGCGGCTGTCACTTTGCCAGCAAGAAAAAGCTGCTCCGATTTCGCAACTTGCTTCCCGCCCGGACTAATCAACTCTCATTCTCGTCCAGTAATCGCTTTCAGACCAACAGATAAAGAAGCAGATAAGACGCGATTGCTGGCCTCCGCTTTAAATCGGGACGGCGCACACAGCGAGCGGCCCCTGGCGGCGCCTACGTGCGCGGAACGCTGCTCGGAACGGGCGGCGCACGTAGGTGACGCGACCGGCCGGCCGCGCAACGCTACGCGGCGCACGAGCAGACGACCGCTGTCGCAACAACCGCCAAAAGGCCGCGCGCGACGTCACGCGACGACGTCACAGGCGGCGGGAAACGCGCGTCGCCGATGGAAACTGGCCGCGCCGCCCCCTCTCCCCGTTCCTCGCTTACTACGGCTACCCGACCCTGCATTCCCCCGTTTCCTGCGGCGAAAGTAACACGCGCGCCAGCTTCGAGCGGCGGCGGCCGCGGCTGAAATGGCGCGAGTAATTTGGTCGCCCGAGAGTGAATTACGCACTTCCTCCAATTACTCTTCTCACGGCAAATCACCCGCCCGTAGATGCAATCTGCCATGGGATAACCTCATTTATTTCCACGAGAAAGTTGCGGCAAATGCACTGCAGAAAATAGAACTGCCACTCAACCGACCTCTCCGCAAATACGCCCATAAATCTGCTGGCGGCGTCCGGCTGTGTTTATTACAAGCCCCGTGGAGGCCTGCGAGGCCAGAGGAAGTCGAGCGGCTAGAGGCATAGATCCCCCCCCCCCCCCCCCCCCTAATGCGAGGACTGCTGCTGAATGAAAGGGCGAAAACTAGCTGACGCGTTGCTACACGAATTAAACTTCACGCTCGGCAAAGTCCACTGGAACTGGCTCGACAAGTGTCGATAAGTCGCAGGCGGCGCGACCTGGTCGCTCTGCGGGCAGCGTATGCTATATATGGCCCTTCGCCAAGTGGTGCGCGCGCGTGTTGTGGTCGCGGGGAACGGTTCGGTTCCAGTTACACGCGCCACGATCTTCGCCCAAGTGCGCGATTTCCGTCGCCTTGCGACCGGATTCCTCCGGCAAGGTCGACGCAATGATTCCCTCCCTCCCAGAGGCATCGTCGCGCGATCGCTCCCTCGCGAACGAATCGCGTTTCGAAACCTCGAAGCGGCAGCGCGCATCACGTGATCCGCGAAGCAAACGCTGACGTCACGATGACGTCGGAGCTCCCCCCCTTTTTTTACAGCCTCGGTACGATACAGTGTACGTGTGGGTCGCAAAGAGGACGCCTTCGTGAATGTGGCGCGAAAATTTTGAATGCATAACTACCGAGCCTCCACAGGCCGTCTGAAGACACTTTTGCGAAAGTACACTCACGAGATTCAAGCGGGCCTTTTCAACGGTGACCGCACAAAACGGGGAGTGCAAGGCCAGAGGTTTCTTTCTCGATCGATAAAGCCACTGTGAGAGGGGAATTCAAACTGCAGGTGGAAACGGGTAGCGTTCACAGCAAGACACAGGCAAGCATACAGCCTTTCAAGGCTAGACGACTGTGTGAAAGCGGCGAGCCCGCCTCACAAAGATAAGGTCGCCAACCCCTCGGCACCAGCTGCCGCACACATACCGGTTGAGGCGCTGTTTGCGGGCTCTCTATCTTATAGTCGCGCGTTTCCTTGGAGTGTTATTTTTCACGAGCCACTTCTTAAGAATGAGGGGGCCACTATATAGCGCATATACAGACAACGTTCACGTGACGTCACGGGCGCCATCTTCTGGTGTACGGGCTAGCTTCCACAGTGTACCCAAGGACTCGGTTGGCGATAAAGCAGATTAGAAAACCGCGCCATGATTTCTCTGCGATGTCTGGGTCCCAAAATGGCTGCGAAACACAAGCAGCAGCAGCAAAATTCAAGAGGCAAGTACACAAATATAATTCCCCTTGAATGCGTCGGCGTTGAGGGGAAAAGTTAAAAGCCAGCTCTGGTTCACCCGCCGCGGTGGCTGTGGTTAGGGCGCTCGACTACTGATCCGGAGTTCCCGGGTTCGAACCCGACCGTGGCGGCTGCGTTTTTATGGAGGAAAAACGCTAAGGCGCCCGTGTGCTGTGCGATGTCAGTGCACGTTAAAGATCCCCAGGTGGTCGAAATTATTCCGTAGCCCTCCACTACGGACCTATTTGTTCCTCTCTTCTTTCACTCCCTCCTTTATCCCTTCCCTTACGGCGCGGTTCAGGTGTCCAACGATATATGAGACAGATACTGCGCCATTTCCTTTCCACCAAAAACCAATTATTATTATCATTATTATAAACGCGGTTACCCTCGGTGCTGTGGCCCAACATATGTTGGCTACCTCGTCGCTCCAAAATGCATGCGCTCTCGAGAAGCTTGCAGGCAAAGCAACCTCTCCAGTGCACGTAACTCGTCGAAATAGCCAACCACATTTGTTGGGCCACATCGCCGAGGGTAACCGCGGTTTTGAAATTCTAGAAACTTACATGGATATTACTTAAGGTGGGCTACACGCCTTTCAAAAATAACGAAGCCTAACAGTAATAGTTAAAAAGTTGATTGTTCAGTATTACTTAACCAGCCTCCTAACTAGCACGTCTCAGCCGTGTTCTGATGTACTACCCCGCTGACAATGCTATGCCGAAAAAAGCACTCTTGTATGTATACGTCAAAAGGCCTGCTTTTAAAACTTGTGCAAAATCTTAGGTGAAACACCCTGTACACGTTTTCATCCAAACAGGATTACAGAAATGCTCAGTCAAAAAATGGTGCCGTTCTCCCATGCTTAAAAACAACATGGCCTCGTTTTCTGAACTTTGTTACAACAAGCAGGTTACAGCGCGGTTAGGTCCTTCCGTTAGAATGTACACGTCACTCCAACGTGAAAGGGGACGAAATTTCAGCATTCAATTAATGAATAAGTTCTAACTGGTTTTCCTCTCGGTGTGTATCTGCACGTAATTCTCAATTTTGAGTGAAGAAAAAAAATTGCCATTTGTGCAAGCTTCGTTCCCTTTCATGCTGGAGGGGCCTGTACATTGTCCAGCATGCCCAGAAGGTCCTAGACGAGAGGCAGGTAGCGATGTACAACGGGCATGCCGTTATCGAAACGATTCTCCCTCCCACGTTCGTTGAGGCTATAGGTACAGGCGCTGCGTTGAAATATGTACGCGGCGTTCAATTTCACGTTGTAAACTGAGGGAAAAAAATTAACGGCGCAAGAACACAGAAAAAACACATTGGTACACGACAAGAAGTCTTGTCGTGCACCTATGTGTCTCGACCGTTTTTCGGCGGCGTTAAATATGCAAATAAGTGATGCTGCAGCTGCCATTTGGGTCAGTTCCTTTTGCACCCTGGATTCTGGGCTTCTTAATGCTTCATTCCATACTCTGTCATCTTCATACTTGCTTTTTCCCGGAGCTTATTCGCATTTTCTGATGATGTGATCCATGTCGGCCACTTCTCCGCAAAAGATGCATTTTTCTTATCGAGTTAGTACCTTTTCTTAATAATAATAATATAATAATTGGTTTTTGGGGAAAGGAAGTGGCGCAGTATCTGTCTCACATATCGTTGGACACCTGTGTAAGGGAACGGATAAAGGAGGGAGTGAAAGAAGAAAGGAAGGAGGTGTCCTAGTGGAGGGCTCCGGAATAATTTCTACCACCTGGGGATCTTTAACGTGCACTGACATCGCACAGCACACGGGCGCCTTAACGTTTTTCCCCCATAAAAACGCAGCCGCCGCGGTCGGGTTCAAACCCGGGTGCTCCTGATCAGTAGCCGAGCGCCCTAACCACTGAGCCACCGCGGCGGGGGCATTTTTTTTCTTTCTTTTGGGGTTTGGTCCATGCCCTCAATCTTGGGAGGGGTAGCTTCCCTTTCGAAGTGTCCTTAATATCTTGCACTCTCTGTAGCTTAGCTCCTTCCTGTCTGGAACGGGCTAGTAGTAAATAAAATCCCTACTCCTCGCCCGGAGGCCTGCGTGCAGTGCGGGAGAGGGCAGGTGTGGGGGAGGGGTGTTGAAACAATAAAGTTATTCTGAACTGAGCTGAGTATGTAAATATGGACCAAAACACACTAGCCCAACAGCAAGTTCTCTTAACAGGAGGGGGAGAAAACTTTATTCTACTCTGCGGTTTTGGGGCATCTTCAGAGATGCTCTCTCCTTGGTTGTATCCCCAGGAGTCTTCTCTGTCGAGCTCGTCCAATTTTATTCAATGGTCGGTTGTCCTCAATCCAGGGCTCCATTGGCCACTGAGTCCGCCCGCTGAGCTCGCTGTACCAGACCTTGTTGGCCTTCACAGCGGTCGCTGGACAGCAGAGCCTCCCATTGCTCCACACTCTGGTTTTCTATTTTGGGGACCACATCAATGATTTGACAGGCCCACGTGATGTGATATAGTGCGGGTTTTTCCTCGCACCAGGGACATTTGTCCGCGTATATCGGAGGGTGCGTTTTGTTTAGTATGTGTAGGTTTTTGTAACAAACTGTCTATAACTGTCTCCAAGTGAGAGCTTCATCTCTGTAAAGAGACTTGTGCGGAGGGGGATACCGGATTCTTCTGCCTCTGGAGTATTGTAGTACAGCCGAGTATTTCGTGGGTGCTGGCACGAGTTCCGCGGTCTCGGCGGATGCTCGGAAAGTATAGTGTATCCTCGAGCTATCCTGTCGGTCTCTTTGTTCCCTGCCGCCCCCGTGTGTCCCGGATCCACGCAATTTTGTGTGTGGCCTTGTCGTTTTCTTCGTGTTTTTTTTTTAATTCCGTCCGCTCGCTGCGAAGGGTATAAAGAACGCGTGACGACCTATCCTGCCATTAATTTAATTTCGGCAGGCTGCTTGGGAGCCCGTGAGTATTGTTGGCGACCGCCCGGTTCTATAGCCCTGCGCCACCGCTAGAGCAACGGCTACTTCCTCGGCCTCCGCTACCGTGCAGTCTCGCATAGACGCGCTCATCCAGTCGTCGTCTGCAACAGTTCGAGGAGCTATGGGAGGCGCAGCTTGAGCCGCAAAAACCTCTTAAGGGGAAAAAAAAATTGAGACTGTGCGCGGTCCGTGCGTGCTAAAAGCGAAACCAGACTTTCTCGTTTTAAAACAAATTACTGCCGACTAACTTGCAATTTCTTTTTATCCACGCGTCAGTGGGAGGACCGCTCACGTGCGTACCTCGTAACAGCGTGGGAAACATAATCTCAGGGGCCGATTAAGACTCGCACGCCAGAGAACCAATCCCAATGCGTCAATAGCAGGCTGCGTTCAGTACGTACCAATCAACGACGCCCGCTACCCGACAGTCATGCGAGAGGTGTTCAGGGCATAGAGTTAGGTCAGGCAGCGCCCTTACTGACGACAAGGGGTAAACGGCCCGAGGTAAGGAATCGAAGGAGCCTCCCGCCGCCCGTCCTCAATCGGACGCAACTGATTTGCAAAGCCAACGGCGGTGATTATTTCATTGTCCTCTTTATGCATGCAACACGACACCGGAGGCAACACGGCCAGACTGCGGTTGCGCGAGAAAGGGCGAAAAAGCGGCTGCGCGTCGGTGCCCCTGCTTGGTTCGCATCTGCCGCCGGAGGAGGAGGGAAATACAGATGGGCCGGAACGCTGAGTTAAGCGGTTACGTCGCAGTTAAGGCGTTAAAAGCGCGGCAAACGCCACCGAACCGCGACACAGCCAAGGGCGGCACAAAAACAGCTTCCCTTTACCCCCCTCCTTCCGTGCACGAAATGTGGCCAATCGACGCCTCGACCGACCACCGCCCCTCAGCAACTACCGGAAGAATACATCGCGCAACACTAGCGGTGAACAATGCTTACGTATCTAAACTTCACGCGTAGGGCACGTGCACAATTCCATGACGTCACGAGCCGCTGTCTAACAGCCAGCGCGAGAGGAGAGAGCGTTTTTTTTCCGGAGCCGGCGTTTCAGAGTGCTGCAAACAAGCGCGCGGAGAGATGTCGCGCTGACTGACAGGTTAATCCCGAAGGGAAAAATGTCAACGCCGATAAAGAATAGCAACAGCAGGCACACACGTATAGTTTGCACTAGGCGCGCCGAATATTTTCTCCGCTTTAACCGACCACACTCGAAGCGTTCAAAGAACGGTTGTTCTTGTTGCTTGCAGCAGTAACCAGCGCCGACTTTATGCAGACGCTGAGTACTCGGGAAACGGCCTCTTCCGCATTTGACGGCCAACAAACTTCTCCAATCCCCCCGTCTGGTCCTACCGACAAAAGGAATTTACATGTGCAGGAACAGCGTTTCCTCGTGTTTCCAATGCGAGCCGTGGCGTAACGCTTAGAACGCAAGCTACTACACCAAGTGCCAAGTATGCCTGGGGCACGGAGGGAAGGCGGCTACAAGACTGGCCTTCACACCGCAGACGGCTACCGGCGTGTTTTTCCCAATACCTGCTACACACGCGAAGGCTTCATCACCACGCTACTCACGCGCACCGCGCCGAGACGCACATACACACCAGGCAGGAAACGCCGGCTACGGCAAAACGAACGCTCATTCCGAATAATAAACGCCGCGATGAAAAAGTGCGGCGAAAAAAAAAAACGGGCCCGGAGGAGAGGGGGAAGAGAGCGACGCGCGTGCAAGTGGTCGCGGCACGCAGTAGCCAGCCAACCAGCCGCCCGTCCTTGCGCA